>NC_060185.1:42717444-42779944 GCF_021184085.1 Oncorhynchus gorbuscha
GATAACACCCTCCCGCCCCTTCGCTGTCAAGAGTGCACCCTTAACACATACTGACCTCGCCCCCTGTGTGTCTTTGTCTCCATAGCAACAGGGAGCCCCAGACCCCGGAGATGAATAAGCTGCGTCAGAGCCTGCGCAGGAAGAAGCCCACCTACGTGCCGGAGGCCAGTAGACCCCACCAGTGGCAGGCAGACGAGGAGGCCGTACGCAAGGGCAAATGCAACTTCCCTGTCAGGGTAAGACTGAGACCCCTGTCCTGGGACCTGGTCTTAAGCTGACTCTTAACTAAACCTCAACCTAACTGTTATCACTCTTAATCTTTTGGTTCAAAATATTGAGGTATAAGATTCAATTGGCATACTATCTGGGACAACAGGGAAGGAAGTTATATTTCATCTTACAAAATCACGCCTAACTCTAGCCTTAGATCTAACTTAGTTCTGACTTTTACTCTTATCCTAACTCTTATCCACACCACGATAAACAATATTCTCTGGTCTGATGAACCCTTTGGTCTGAATGCCATATGTCATGCCTGGAGGAAACCTGGCACCATCCCTATGGTGAAGCATGGTGGTGGCAGTATCATGCTGTGGGGATGTTTTTCAGTGGCAGGGACTGGGAGACTACTTAGGATTGAGGCAAAGATGAACGGAGCAAAGTACAGAGAGATCCTTGATGAAAACCTCATCCATAGTGCTCAGATCCTCAGACTGGGGTGAAGGTTCACCTTTCTACAGGACAACGGCCCTAAGCACACAGCCAAGACAACTCAGGAGTGGCTTCGGGACAAGTCTCTGAATGTCCTTGAGTGGATCTGCAGAGACACTCCCCAACTCTGCCAAGCTTGTATCGTCATATGCAAGAAGACTTGATGCTGTAACCACTGCCAGGGTCTGTCAAAAAAAATCTAAAAACCTGTTTTTGCTTTGTCTTTATGGGGTATTGTGTGTAGATTGATGAGGGGGGAAAACGATTGAATCCATTTTAGAATGAGGCTGTAACGTAACAACATGTGGAAAAAGTCAAGGGGTCTGAATACTTTCCGAAGCCCATTGTAGATATACCCTTCAGTTTCTCCAGGACCTGTGACTTTCTTTGGGACCTTCATCCATAGACGGGGTTGAGCAGATTTCACAGGTCTCTGAATCTGAGGTGAGGAAACATAGAAATTAGACAAGGACTTGTTTCATTATTCTCAAGTCGTATAACATTTGATATTTTGTTGCAATTGTGTTTTTGTATTCATAGTCATAGTTCTCTCTTTGGGACTGGAAATCTGTTCATTAGCTAACGAGCTTAGCTACTGGCTAGGTAGCTAATGTTGTTGTTTTTAGCAGATCAAGCTAACTTTTGTGTCATAAAATATATATATATTGGATGTCTGTCTCTCCTATTTATATGTAGCAATCTAGCTAGCTATCTGACGTTACCTGGAATAGATGGTTAACTTGATAAACAGCTTGCCTGTGTGCTGCACATAATCCCAGTGCCACCACCTCCTGCTGCTAGCATTACTATCCATGCAGGAAATGTAGCCCGCTGCGATGCTTCTTTGGGAAATCTATAAACATCCATTTTAAAAAAATAGATGAAGCCCTGGTTGCCAGGGCCATCCCACGTGCAAATACTATGGTCAAAATGCTAATTTTAACCTTGAGAAAACCACTAGACCAGGGGTCTCCAACTTTTTTCTAGCATGAGAGATACTTTAAAAAAATATTGCAAAATATTACTATTTTTTATAGCATTTAAATAGGCACATTCTTCTCTTCTACTCTACCCTGCAACTCATCCCTCTGTCCTTCGTGTACAATAGATGTCATTATAGTTTGTAAAATAGTCGTTAATATACAGTTTTAAAATGATATTTTCTATTTTCTTGAATTCTGTTTTTGCTGGTTTATTTTTCCTGGTGTAGAATTTTTAAAACTGTTTTACTCTCAAAAGTACAAATATTCATAGAGAAATAACGAAAATTGATATTCTGAGTCCATGCTTAAATCAATGCTTAAATCACATCAGATTACATTTTTGGGGGGTAAACAAAGATTTTTGTCTGTAATTCCTTTTTAATTGTGCATCTAGCAAGAGAGGAATGTGTTGGCACAGAGTTTCTAAACCAGAGGTGCAACTTCGTAAGACTTACAGGAACGCTTGCGAAATAGATCAAACAGACCAGGCCAAGGTTTGGGGTTTGAGAAGTAAATGAGAGAAGTGCATCCTTAGTTGATAATTTTCTCAACATCTAAAGGCACAACCTAGATTCGAGACAATGTCTTAAGTAGTTGAACATGTTATTACTCCAACCTCGTGATTGACAAACTGACACGTTTTCATTTTGTTAAATAAACTACTTTATATCAAATGAGTGCCTTCCGTTTCACAGCCTGCACATGCACAGTTCGCCGTGAGACGACCGTTTGACCCGATGACCTGTTTCTATGCAAGTGCTTAGCTAGCCATTGTCGCCATGACATGGGAGGGAGTTCTATTGGAAAAGCAGTTTTAGCCTATCTTCATTCTGTACTCTCTCATCCAGGTGAAGCTGGTTGAGAGAATGCCAAGAGTGTGCAAAGCTGTCATCAAAGCAGAGGGTGGCTATTTTGAAGAATATTAAATATGAAATATATTTTGATTTCTTTAACACTTTTTTGGTTACTACATGATTCCATATGTGTTATTTCATAGTTTTGATGTCTTCACTATTATTCTACAATGTAGAAAAAAGTACGTTGTTTACAAACGCATCGGAAGTTGTTTGGGGTCCTCCTCAAAAAACTGTTAAAAAGGTCTATACAAATTCAAGTTTATTGGTCGCGTACGGTAGCGAAATGTTTATAGAACTAGGAACAAGGCGACCATGTCTGTCGGTGCCATCTTGCTACAAGAGCATAGCAGCAGTTGTTTGGAGCACATAGCAGCAGTGTTTGTAGGCAGGCCAAAGTCTACACAAGGTGTCTCTCTCTGTTTCTCTCTCTCTCTCTTTCTCGCTCCCTTTATTTCTCTCTCTATCTCCCTCTCGCCAATGTTCCCTCTAAACTGTGCGTGGGTACGCAGCACCCCTGGACTGCTGCACGGAATAAATATCAGCCTGCGCAGAGAAGCACAAGATTGAACTTCACTCAGCTTTCTAGAGTTTTCACCGTCAGTTAACACTATCAACGGTTCCCTTTACTGTGGGAATTGTGATCGAATCAACAAAATATTAGCCACTTTCAATGCAACATACCGAAACAAAACAAACTATGCAAGACTTAGTATGCAAAATGAACTATATAAGATATTTTGTTGTAGTCAGAACACATCAGAGTAGGATTCTATTGCAATGACACCACTACTCAGCCCGTACTCTACCCAGACCGGTGCGACATAACCAATCAGAGCTGCAGTAGGCCTACTGTATATGCAAATAGACCATTGCCATATATGGATCGGTGCCATTCACTTTGAACTGGACTGTGTTTACAGCATCAGCGGTTGTGGGTAGATGCGCTTGTTTTGAGATCAACGTGAGAGCTACATGTAGCAACGTGTGTACATTTGTTCATATCCTTTGCTAGTTAGTGAGTTATTACCCCAGTTATAGATCCTTTGTAGTCAGAAATGGGGGAGTGATTGCTTCCTACAGGAACACAAAACGTGTGTATTTCTAGACAGCTTTTTTTTTGTCTAAAATGGCAGTGTTGTATTTTGAGAAAGTTTAATCAAGCCTAAGTATGCAATAGGCAGAGGGGAGCATCATTTGTCTAATTTTCGGTAATAATGGTATGGGAATAATGCTGGTTTTATTTTGTAAAGTGGTTTCTTGCATCAAACAACATGTTCAGTCACCTCCTTGTCTGAAGGACACGTTGATAAACAGGTTAATGTCAAGCCCTGCATGTTTTTTTCAAAAGCTTTATGGAATGTAGGCCTACATTGAACACCACTCATTGGCTGCTACTGTAGGTTGAATGTAGAACAGCTATTTCCATGTTAAAATGTTATTGTGTGTGTTTTCTCCATTGTTAGGCCTACATTATGAGAGCCACAGAAGCTTACTTGACCACTGTTAAAACTAACTTAAAGTGGGTAGAGCCTCAGTGTTCACAGCAAAAGCACGCCGGAAGTTGCACAATGTTCAAGTTTGAGCTCAGCAGACCTGAAATTTGCTCAGTGATGAAACAATTTTGAGAGAACATTGCTTGTCTCTCTCTCTCTCTCTCTCTCTCTCTCTCTCTCTCTCTCTCTCTCTCTCTCTCTCTCTCTCTCTCTCTCTCTCTCTCTCTCTCTCTCTCTCTCTCTCTCTCTCTCTCTCTCTCTCTCTCTCTCTCTCTCTCTCTCTCTCTCATTTTCTCTGTCCACTTTCACTCAGCCACACAACTCTAAATGGGCTAAATAAAGTGACTCGCTTTCAAAAGGCCTCTGCGGAAATATAGTATACAATCTACTGTATTTGAGGCAGCTTTTCTGTATGTTTTTCACTCTGCTGGCTTGGCTCAGAGGAATGGGTTTGTATTTGACAAAAAAAAATCTCTGGCAACCTAATTGTCTCTCCAAGGGCCTCCGATGCGCCACAGGGAACTCTGTGGGACAGGAAATCTAATCCCGTAAAAGGTCTCTTATCCTCCCTCATTCATCCTCATTATTGGCAACTAACATGGTCTGGTAGCTCACTTTGGAATGGAAGGACTCACACTATTTTGTGATAATGTGAATGCAGAGGGTATTAAATAGATTGCATAGGTTACTTGGGCATATTTGTGCATTCATGCAGTTTGTATGAATCTTCATAATAGCCTTTGCGTCTCCCTCTCGGTTTTAACATTTTCTCTCTCTTTCTCTTGTTGTTTCTATCCCTCTTTATCTCTCTGTAGTACCTGGGTCTGGTGGAGGTGGAGGAATCCAGAGGGATGCATGTGTGTGAGGAGGCTGTCAAAAAGCTCAAAATTGTAAGTAATCCTTCCACTCTAAACCCCTGCAGGTACCTCTGTTGTATTTCTGTTTACGTAGGCTGCCATGTTTTGTTGTATAGACAGGTATTCTTATCCTGGTGGTGTTATCAACTCATTATAAGATATCCTGCACCGTACACGTATGCAGTAGTTCAACACACACACACACCACTGCAGTCTCCTGCTCTCTCTCACGATTTTTTCAGCTTTTCTCACCTGTTTTGATTTTTTCCTTCCAATTCCCTTTTTTCTCCTTACTCACCTCTTACCTCTTATCCCCAGATCCATATCTCCTCTCCTCTTCTGCCCTCTAACTACCACTGTTTTGTCTTTAAACTCAGCCCAATCCCACCCCAAGCATCTGCATTTAATTCCTAATCTAAGCCCCTTGCTCCTTCTCCTGGTGGGGCTGAGCCCTCCTTAGTCTCAGTAATGAGCTCAGCTACTCCGACCTGACCATCCCCGTACCACAGCTTTAGAACAGCCGCCCGCCACTCGGCCCTCTGGGAAGGCAGAGTCGCCCAGGCCGTGCGAACAGTGTTACACAGAACAGGCCGGGTCACACAAGCACATGCTGCAAACAGCGAGAAAGCGACCATAGCATGTGCTACTGCCCGGGCCAGTGCTGCTGAGAAGCCTAGTATACTAGACAGAGTCTTGGGGATAGGATGGCATGCAGTCAGAGTGGGGTCAGGAAGTAGGGGACACCCCCCTGTCAGCTCCCAGGCTCTCCCGACCTCGGGGCTCTGTCTGTGGGGAAGGAGTTGGGAGAGCAGGCCTAGACCCATGGAGAAGCCTGGACGGCTCCGGTGTTTCACTGTCTTGTTTGTTTTCCCAGCCTGACCCGTTTTTTTTCCTCATCGTCCTTCATGGGCTTTGTCCACTGCTCAGCAGGGTAGTTGTGTGTGTGTGTGTGTATCTCTTCTATCATTTAGCCTTCATCAGCAAGTCTGCTGCACCCCTGTCATCTCCTTTGTCACTTTTCTTTTACCTATAAACACACTCAGTTCCCTCTCTCTCCCTCTCTTTCTCTTTCTCTCTCCAATCTGCAGTATAGTGATTGGCTGTGATTCTGGCTGGTAGTCAGGGAGCAACTCTTTGCTTCTCTCGGAGGCTCTCCTCCTCTTCCTCTCCCACTACCTTCTCTCCATCGCTTTACCTTGTTTTTCACACGCTCCTCTATGTTTTACATCGTGCTCCTCCACCTCTCCTCTAGTTCAGTGCTCCTCCACCTCTCCTCTAGTTCAGTGCTCCTCCACCTCTCCTCTAGTTCAGTGCTCCTCCACCTCTCCTCTAGTTCAGTGCTCCTCCACCTCTCCTCTAGTTCAGTGCTCCTCCACCTCTCCTCTAGTTCAGTGCTCCTCCACCTCTCCTCTAGTTCAGTGCTCCTCCACCTCTCCTCTCACTGCCTCAACTCTCTTCCTTCCCCTCTCCTTTACTCTCCCCTCGCGCTTTCTCTTTGGGATTATGCAAAATACTGACGCTTCATCGGTTTGCCACGCTTTTCAAAGTCATTTCCTGCAGCGCTCTCAGTCTCCCTCATCTCGCTCTTTCTCCTTCTCTTGCACGCACACGCACACGCACACACACGCACACACACACACACACACACACACACACACACACACACACACACACACACACACACACACACACACACACACACACACACACACACACACACACACACACACACACACACACACACACACACACACACACACACACACACAAATCCCAGCCCCTCAGCAGGAATACTGCTCTCCCAGCTACCCTCATATTTTGATGGTATTTTTAGCCTGGCCTTGTTCTGGTGCCCCCTGCTGAATAGATAGAGAGGCTTGTGAAGTGAGACAGCCAGCTGGCTTCCCTCAGTAGGATACCCGCCTCTATTTCTCTTTATCTACTGCCTCCTACAGAGAAACAGAACAACTGGGACATGCATTCCACTATTGCCCCTTGAGGACAATGAAAACCCTTAGATCTACTATACAGCCATATGTTTTAGGCCTCTGGTGATCTGACTGCACCGGTCCTGCAGCATCAGTCAGATAAATTCATAATTGATGATGCCAGGCCAGAGTGATAGAATGGCCCTGTGGTGTGAGTGTGTTGGATGAGAGTGGTGCTCTCTCTCTCTCTCTCTCTCTCTCTCTCTCTCTCTCTCTCTCTCTCTCTCTCTCTCTCTCTCTCTCTCTCTCTCTCTCTCTCTCTCTCGCTCTCCCTCGCTCTCCCCCTCCCTCAATCCCTCCCTCCCTCCCTCCCAATACAATTAAATTTGAATGACTTTATTGTTATGATGTAACAATGTACATTTTGCCAAAGCGTACTTTGGAAATTAAGTGATTCATTAATTTATCATATTAACACAATCAAAATAATAATGATCAAGATTGTTAACGGGACAATCAGTAACAACAATAACAATAACAATGGCATAGAGGACATGTGCAGGTTGGTTGGTCTGTCAGACACTGTGCCTCATCTTATGGCAGGCAGCAATGTAGTGCGCTGTTCACCCACAGTTCTCTGTGTCCTCGCCCAACCGGACTGGTAGCCTATTTTCACCAGAGAGGTCATTGAAACCTTAAATAAGGGTTTCACAATTGGTTAAATGACACTCTAATTGTTTTACACTGTATTTTGTACATTTAGTCAGGAGATGCCGCTCTGTCTCGAGTTCTGCCGGGGTGCAGTGGTTGCACAGCCTTTCCTCTAAAGGGAGCCAGGTTTTCCTGTGTCGACCCTCCTCAATGGCAAGGCTGTGCTTACTAAGCCTGTACTTTGTCAAGGTTTTTCTATGGTTTTGATCAGTGACCATGGCCAAATAGTTTGTCATGGTGTACTATTGATTTAGGGTCGGATAGCACAGCATTTTGCTTTGTGCTTGTGTTTCCCAATAGGTCATGTAGTCTTGTTTAGACTGTGTTGTAATTTGATTTATTCTGATTGATTGGATGTTCTGGTCCTGAGGCGTCAGTGTGTTAGTAGAACAGGTTTGTGAACTCAGCCCCAGGACTCTTGGCATTGCAGAGCCTGGTAATAATATGTGAGGGGCTCACTGTATTTTAGATGTTTCCAAAATGTAATTGCTATTTTTTTGTATTTATTATTCAGTGGATATTGGCCTAATTCTGCCCTGCTTGCGTTGTTTGTAGTTTTCCTCTGGACATGTAGGAGAATCTTAAAGAACTCTGCATGCAGGGTTTGTTCCATTGGTTGAAATCTTGTTTTGCAAGTGGACCCCACACCTCGCTGCCATTAAGTGCAATGAGACATTCAATTCGTTTTAGACAACTGTGAATAGGTATTTCAATTATTATTATTTTTTATGGCGTAGAATGCCCTGTGTACTTTCTCTCTCAGTTCATTTACTGTCTCATGTAGGTGTCCAGTTGAGCTTATTTTTAAACCTAAGTAATTGTAGTGTGTGCAGTACTCTGTATTTTCTACCAATTGAAAACTTTTGTCTAATTCTCTGAGATCTGGATCTTCTCTGGAAAATAATGATTTGTGTTTTTTGGGGTTAACTGCCAGGGCCCAGGTTTGGCAGTACTGCTCTAGCAGGTCCAGGCTCTGCTGTAGGTCATGTGCTGTGGGTGACAGCAGCCACAGGTCATCTGCGAATAGCAGGCATTTAGACCAGAGGCTGAGGATTTTTCTATAATATTGGCCAATTCTTTGATGTAAATATTGAGGAACGGGGCTGACATTGCAACCCTGTTGAAGGCCTTGTACCTGGTTAAAGAATTGTATTTGTTTCTTGCTCATTTTGATAATACTCGTATAGCCATTGAATTATGTTATATGTTACCCCCTACACCATTTTCATTAACTTTTAGAACAGTCCTGTATGCCAAAATAGAATCAAATGCTTTTTGGAAGTCAATAAAGCAAGCATACATATTTGTCTTATTGTGGTGGACACGTTTATCTATCAGGGGGTGTAGGGTGGAAATATGATCAGCTGTGTGATGTTTTAGTATAAATCCAATTATTGAGGAAGTTTAGAACTCTTACATTTATAATACTGCAGAAAACCCCTCTCTTTTCTCTCTCACTCACTCTCTCTCTCTCTCTCCCTCCCTATCTTTTTCTTTCCCTCTCTCACTTTCTCTCTCTCTCCCTATCTCGGTCTCTCCACAGAGTGGCAAGAAGACAGTGAAAGCAGTGCTGTGGGTTTCAGCAGACGGTCTCAGAGTGGTGGATGACAAAACCAAGGTAAGAGTGTGCCTGCAGGGCTGTTTGCATAAAAGTGTGTGCTAATCATACATACAAACACACAAAGTCAGCTTCCAGATGTCAACAGTGACTAAACATGAAACAGCAGCCTGGGACCATAGATACACCTGCTGGTGGTCTCTATCTCAGTAAGTCCAGAGTTCATATGACAGAGCAAGTGTACAGATGTAGGATCATAATTTGATCACTCTGATGCAGGATAACTTTCCTGCAATGCTGGACATTTGAAATGTGCAGTGTATTTGAAGTTTAAAAAGGCTTCTGAAGTTTGTAATGTCCACATGGAAATCTTTCAACCCCTACAAACATTTCCATAATAATAATCCACATAATAATTCCCATTTCTGGTTGCTGCAGGATCATTTTTATGCCGTAGCAAACTGCCTCAAATTAAGATCCTACATCCGTAGTAGGTAAAGTGTGTTGGAAAGACAAAGAGAGAACTGCTCAGCAGGAGAGAAGCTGACACTCCCTCCCTACCCTCCCCCGTTCGTCTTTTACTCTCCCCCTCTACCCTCCCCCTACTCCCCCGTTCGTCTTTTACTCTCCCCCTTCTACCCTTCACCTTCACCACCCTTTCGGCTGCTACTCTCCCCCCTCTTGTTACCCACACTGCAGGTCTCTCTCTACCCCAGCACTTTCCCAGGTCACCTGCCATTCTCAGTCTGGGCTGAGATTGATGATGTCACCCTTCACACTCAGAGCACAAGGACCATACCTCGTGCCTTTCCCGAAGACTGTGTTTATCCTCGCTGGCCAGATTAGACTTACTTTAGGCCAGATTGCTGAGTTTTCACACTTGACATTTAAAATGTAAATATATTTACAGCATGACTTGAATTTGACATCAAATTCGTACTTCGGCCTCAGACAGAGCCTGACTGTAAATTCCAGTTCTGTTCTTCCTCCTTCTCTCCCTTCTCTCTTGTGCACTCTCCCTCATGGATTTAAAAGGAATGGATTGGGGCAAGGAACTTCCTCCAGCCAAAGTTTTCACCAGTCCGATGCTTTTATATACTTGGATGTCAAAGGGGGCTTTGGGGAGGGAGACACAGTACACACACACACATAACATTTGATTTGACACACACACAAAGAAACACACATGCACACCTCAGAACAGGACTGTCTGGCCGCCAGGGGCCTCTATTGTGAGTGCATTTACCCACGTTTCTTGTCAGGCCAGAGAAAAGAAAGGGGGGAGAAACAGTCCCACTAAGCAGTCTTTTTTGTTTCCTGTGTGGCAGTAGACAAATAGACCCCCCATCCCCCCTCAGCATCCCTCTACCTCCCCTCTTTATTGTAACCCCCTACCTCACTGAGTCAGCACAGTCTCCTAAAGACGCTCCCCTCCCTCCCTCTCCCGGTCCACTTAAAGTCAGCGTTAAAGAACACCACCGCCACAGAGAAAGAAAGCCCCCTCTGCCTCCGCCTCTATATCTGACCCATGTGACATGACTCAGCACTGTGCCCCCTTTCAGTTTTTCAGTGACATGTCTATGAGTGATCCCCCACAACCCCACACACACCCCTTGCTATCCCCCTCACCTCCACCCACCCAGATGAAACCCAGTCCAGCACTCGCACCCACACATAACCAGACGTTCACTTCCACCACCAGCCTTTCTTCATCTACTAATTGGCTCTGAATGAATAGACTGTTATTTATTCCTTGCCTGCTTCATTCATCCCTCTATTCCTATTCCCAGATGAAGTGGAAGGAAGTCCCAGATGAGTGTGAGCCCCGTTTCCCTTTCATCTCTTGTTTCCCACTCCTTCCACTCTGACTCAAAGTGTGTCGGGAGCCCAGGGGCCACTAGTGGCATGGGGGGGGGGGGGGGGGGGGGGGTCACCAGCCAAAACTTCTGAATGAGCCTGATACAGATTCTGGAACAAGAGAAAAACAAAGTGTTTACATCATCATGTCTTACATCATATTTTACATCATGTCTTACATCATATTTTACATAATGTTTTACATCATATTTTACATAATGTTTTACATCATATTTTACATCATGTTTTACATCATAATTTACATAATATCTTACATCATATTTTACATCATAATTTACATCATATTTTACATAATGTCTTACATCATGTTTTACATCATGTTTTACATCATAATTTACATAATATCTTACATCATATTTTACATCATAATTTACATCATATTTTACATAATGTCTTACATCATGTTTTACATCATATTTTACATAATGTCTTACATCATAATTTACATCATGTCTTACATCATGTTTACATAATGTTTTACATCATATTTTACATCATGTCTACATAATGTCTTACATAATATTTTACATCATATTTTACATCATAATTTACATCATATTTTACATAATGTCTTACATCATAATTTACATCATATTTTACATAATGTCTTACATCATATTTTACATAATATCTTACATCATATTTTACATCATAATTTACATCATATTTTACATAATGTCTTACATCATGTTTTACATCATATTTTACATCATGTCTTACATCATGTTTACATAATGTTTTACATCATATTTTACATCATGTCTTACATCATATTTTACATCATGTTTTACATCATATTTTACATCATGTCTTACATCATGTTTACATAATGTTTTACATCATATTTTACATCATGTCTACATAATGTCTTACATAATATTTTACATAATATTTTACATAATATCTTACATCATATTTTACATCATAATTTACATCATGTCTTACATCATGTCTTACATCATATTTTACATCATATTTTACATAATGTCTTACATCATGTTTTATATCATGTTTACATCATGTTTTACATCATGTTTACATCATGTTTTATATCATGTTTACATCACGTTTACATCATGTTTTACATCATGTTTTGCATCATGTTTACATAATGTCTTACATAATATTTTACATCATGTTTACTTCATGTCTTACATCATATTTTACATCATGTTTACATCATGTTTTATATCATGTTTACATCATGTTTTACATCATGTTTACATCATGTTTTATATCATGTTTACATCACGTTTACATCATGTTTTACATCATGTTTTGCATCATGTTTTACCTCATGATTTGTAGAGCTGTGAACAAGATCTAGTGCTTGAGAGTAACAAAGGTTGATTTTTGGTAGATTATCTTTCCTCACCAAATAATTACATTTGATATTTTAGTATGTGTGTTTTAATCATATGCATTCTCTATAGGCTAACATGTTATGTGTGATACGTTTCATTGATGACATGGCAAAATCAGCCTTCTCTACAATGCAATGTCTTTGTCTTTAGGACCTCATAGTAGACCAGACCATTGAGAAGGTGTCCTTCTGTGCGCCCGACCGCAATTATGACAAGGCTTTCTCCTACATCTGCCGTGACGGCACCACACGCCGCTGGATCTGCCACTGCTTCATGGCCCTGAAGGACTCGGTGAGGGTGTGTGTGTGTGTGAGTGGGCCCAGGCCCAGCGACTAGTCCAATCCCCATATCGCTCACCCAGGGATTAAGATTAGGATTACTCTAGGGTTATCTCCATCTCAATTGCTTCTTTTAGCCCTATCCACTGTGACCTCCTGGCACTCGGAGACATATTTCCTACAGGGTGATAACCACTTTTATAGTGTCAAGTCATTGCTCAAAGACATGGCTTTGGTTTGATAAAGCATTTTCCAGTATGGAAATTGACTGGCTTTAGGCTATATTCAGATTTGTCAATGTGTATGTTTCAGTATTAGTGGCCATTCACACATAATAGAGTTTTACACACATGCAAACATGCATGCGCCCACGTACACACACAGGGGTGTTGAGGAGGGGTGTTGACAGGGTGTGTTGCGGTCACCAGGGCGAGCGTATGAGCCACGCAGTGGGCTGTGCCTTCGCCGCCTGTCTGGAGAGGAAGCAGCGGCGCGAGAAAGAGTGCGGCGTCACAGCCTCGTTCGACGCCAGCCGCACCTCCTTCGTGCGCGAGGGCTCGTTCCGCATGACGTCGTCCAGCCAGCAGGGGGGCGAGCGCGATGACATCACGAAGCAGCTGCAGGACAAGAAGAAAGGTATGACTCATCAGGAGACGGAGAGCAGCACAAACACACAGACAGTCACACCTGTCTCTCACATTCTAATGTATCACTGGAAAGTTACTGGAAAGTCAAATGTGGCCTGTGTTATCCAGAAGGGGACTAGGGTTCCAATTTTGGAACACCCCCCCCCCCCCCACGTTCAGCTGGAAGGTGGCGCATGGAACGTAAAAATATTCCTAAAAATATTTAACCTCCACACATTAACAAGTCCAATGGCTCAAATGAAAGATAAACACCTTGTTTATCTACCCAGCAAGTCAGATTTCTAAAATGTTTTACGGCGAAAACATAGCACATATTTATGTCAAACCATCACCGAAGACACAGCTAATTTGCATAGCCAAGTTAAAAAAAAATATGCAATCAACAAACGCAGGATTAAAAGAAAAATAATGCACTAACCTTTTGAAATCTTCATCAGATGGCAGTAATATAACATGTTACACAGTACATTTATGTTTTTTTCAATAATATGCTATATATATCCATAAATCTCTGTTTACAATGATGCATCGTTCAAAAAATGCTACTCAAATGTCCTGAGAAATGACGATAGCTCCGGCAGATAACGCCAGCTAACAAGGAATACACATCATAAACTTTGACTAAATATGCATGTTCTACATATATATAGTTAGATACACTTCTTCTGAATGCAATCGCTGTGTTACATTTATTTTTAACGTTACAGGTTTCGTTCACTAGGCTATACTATGAGTCGGCGCTCAAAAAGTAGCATTATGGCTCCTCTATCTTGGAGTCTACATAAACCCAAATTTATCACATAAATATTCCCTTACCTTTGCTGTTCTTCCATCAGAAGACCTGGAAGGAATTATACTTACCAAAAACAGCGTTTAGTTTTGCAGTCTGTGTCTTTCGGTTCTCAAACACGACACATTTCGGTTGAAATGTAGCCAAAAGTCAAGTGGATGCGCACCAAAACGTTGAACTTACATATTATATGTCGATTAAACTTGTCAAACTAACTTCATAATTAAGCTTTAACATGTTATAAAGGTGTACAGCAATCGTGAGGACGAACAGAAACACATGCATTGTATAATCGATCTTGGAAAAAAGACAGGACCGGAGCAGAGCGCGCATAAAAGTGACCTGTTTTTTCGTGTGACCGAAAGGTTTCGGCCCGCCAAAACACTCGTGAGCGCGCGATTCTCACAATGAGAAGCCCCATTGAAAGCTGAGATCACGCTGAAGACAGAGAGACTGTTCCCAGACCTGTAAGTGCTTGGGAAGGGTGGGTGCGATGACGTCAAATTTGGGCCAACTTTTCTGATGACAAGAGAGAGTTTGGGAGAATGACTGCCCTGAGAGTTCTGCTTTACATACAGACATAATTTAAACGGTTTTAGAAGCTTTAGAGTGTTTTCTATTCAATAATATTTTTTATTTGCATATATTATCAACTTTTGACAAAAACAAATTATGTTTACTATGGGCACGCAATTACTCCAGCGGGGGCAGTAGACAGCCCTATCCCCAACAGGTTATAGAGCTAACAGGAACAGGAGGGTTCACTCACTGTGAATGGTTGTTGTTCTCCTCAATCACTCTGAAGTGTAACAACACATCTACTGTATGTATCAGTGTTATTGGCTGTAGTGGTTACTGGTTGTAGTCCAACATTTACCCTGGTCATTGTAGTCCAACATTAACCCGGGTCATTATAGTCCAACATTAACCCTGGTCATTGTAGTCCAACATTAACCCTGGTCATTGTAGTCCAACATTTACCCTGGTCATTGTAGTCCAACATTAACCCGGGTCATTGTAGTCCAACATTAACCCTGGTCATTGTAGTCCAACATTTACCCTGGTCATTGTAGTCCAAGATTAACCCGGGTCATTATAGTCCAACATTTACCCTGGTCATTGTAGTCCAAGATTAACCCGGGTCATTATAGTCCAACATTAACCCTGGTCATTGTAGTCCAACATTTACCCTGGTCATTGTAGTCCAACATTTACCCCGGTCATTGTAGTCCAAGATTAACCCTGGTCATTATATAACAACATTTACCCTGGTCATTGTAGTCCAAACCTTAACCCTGGTCATTATAGTCCAACATTTACCCTGGTCATTGTAGTCCAACATTAACCCTGGTCATTGTAGTCCAACATTAACCCTGGTCATTGTAGTCCAACATTAACCCTGGTCATTATTGTCCAACATTTACCCTGGTCATTATATACCAACATTAACCCTGGTCATTGTAGTCCAAACCTTAACCCTGGTCATTATAGTCCAACATTTGCCCTGGTCATTGTAGTCCAACATTTGCCCTGGTCATTATATACCAACATTTACCCTGGTCATTATAGTCCAACATTTACCCTGGTCATTGTAGTCCAACATTAACCATTGTACTTTGTCTGTCTGTCTCCAGAGCCCCCGTGTACCATCCCAGCCATTCCCCCTGGCACCTCCTCACCCCCTGAGGGCTCGGCCTCGCCTGTGGGGCAGGGGGTGGAGCATGCCATCCCGCGGCGCCACGCGCCCATTGAGCAACTGGTGCGTCAGGGCTCCTTCCGGGGCTTCCCGGCCCTCAGCGGGAAGAACTCGCCGTTCAAGAGGCAGCTCTCGCTGCGCCTCAACGACCTGCCTTCCAACCTGCAGCGCAAGACCGCCGACTTCCAGAGCAAGAACCCAGGTTAGCCTCACCTGTTTATGTTAGCTTAGCTAAGTCTCTGCATTCTATGACCAAAGACAAAGAGTGGTTAGCCTCACCTGTTTATGTTAGCTTAGCTAAGTCTCTGCATTCTATGACCAAGGACAAAGAGTGGTTAGCCTCACCAGTATAGGACAACATAGTCCTGCAATGCCATCCTTCCATGTTGTGTTCATCACTCGGAGGAAGCCTGGAAATCAAGGCTAATGTCAGCCAGAGCCTGGAGTTTTCCTGCCTTCATGACATGACCAAGGCAAACTCAGGGCTTTTTCCTGGTCAGATCATGGGTCAGCAAAAACTCTGGACCCTTATGACAACGTATGGTGGTGTTTATAATTACACCAAAGTAGTATTTGACCAGGAACAAGTGAAGCCAGAGATTGATTGGGGTCATAATAGCAGTGGAGTTGATCATTAGTGTGTTATTAAGGATGTTGTTAATTGCTGTGGCTGATTGCTGAGTCCATGTAATGGTTATAAGTATGATAATTAGGATTTCCAGCACGGCTTTGTTCCTGCTGTAGTAAGGTAGATTAAACCTCTCAGTTATGTTGATTATAGTTATTATGAAGCTGATGGTGGCAGGCCGTGGCTTTTAATAATTAATAAACACACATTTCTGAAGGTTGCAGCACAATTGTGCCTGACATCTATTTACATTCATGTATGCAGCAGTAGCAGTAGTAGCATAGTGTACAGAGACTCTCTCTTTCGTATAGGATCTGTACCTATTTGAATCCCACGCATGCATAGAAGACACCCACACACGCACTTAGCTAGCAATAGAAGCCACATGAGCATGAACACACGCAAGCACAGGACACATGTACACACACCCACACACACAGTAGCAGCTAATTTCACAGCTCTCTCAGTGAACAATGTGTCTATGAGCAGTCTCCACTAGACCAGTCTCTACCACATCCCCTTAAAGCTGTCATGTCCACAGAGACAGCCCCCAGCCAGCCCCTCTCACAGCCATAGACCCAGAGATTGTAGTACACATACACACACACGGATGCACACTAACACTACACTACTACACAGAGAAACCCCACAGCTGCTCCCGTCCTCTCTGAACCCTATGGGCAAATGAAACGTTCAGAAAGAGAGACATTACAAGGCAGTCATGAACAAAGCAGCAGGGCTCTCCAGACAGAAAGACACTCTACATCTGCACCGGGAGTAGTTCTTCTAAGCAAGGTCATATTCATTAGGCACCAAACAGAAGAAAACAGACTGAAACAGGGTGTGACTACTTAAACTTGTCCAATAAGAAATGCCCATTTTCGTTTTCGTTGCAAAAGGTTTTGCTATGGTGTGCCCTAATTAATAGGACCCAACAGAGAGACGATGCAGCAGCAGCTCCATAGGGATTATATCCACCACTGACCCCTCTGGTTCTGATTGGCCCCACAGCTCTCTGCTCTCCACAGGCTTTGCTCTCTCTCTCTGTCAGGGACAGGTCACTGATAGAGAAATTACACAAATTGTGAGCTATTTTTGTCTACTGGTTATAGGTTGAGAGGTTTTCTCTGTTTTCTACACTAAGGATTTAGGCCATAGAAAATCTCATGCATGAATAACAGACTGGTCGGGTGTGTTACAGAGGAACTTTTATTTTCTTACTTTGAAGTACAAACGATTATGTAGACCTCATAGGACCATGGGAACAGATTACTTTTCAATAAAAGGCTTAGAAATGTTAACATCCGGTGTCATGTACTTTAATCTTATATCATTATATAAGTGTATGTTTGGCCCAAGACTTTAATCTTGCCATCAAATCATCCAAAGGAAAGCCAATCCTCAACCCTTCTCCCCCTCTGTAGTCCCAGAGATGGATCTGTCCGTGTGTGGCGAGACAGACAGCAGCATCAACGCTCTGTGCAGCCAGATCAACCATTCTTTCACCAGGCCCTCTGAGGAACTCTTCTCCAACCCCACCCCCAACGGCCTGCCAGCCTGCACTGTGCCCCCAGCCATCCCCCTTCCCCCTGCCCCCCTGCAAGGTAACTCATTGACTACCTTATCATTCTCTCTATGAGCTCTAGTCTGGCTTAACATGTAGTGTACAGCTCAACTCCAACTTTGTATTGCGTTTATAATGTATTTGTATTGTGTTTCTAATGCGTTTGTATTGTGTTTGAATTTGTAATGTTTCCAATGCTCTATTGTTTCTAATGCTTGTAAGGCTGAATTGCCTGCGAAGTGTCATTTATCTCTAGGCCGGGATTCAGTCTGTGATGTGCTACAGTGCAGGTCACTATACAGCCGTCAATGGAGCTTTTTAAAGGCCTTTTACCCGATGTTTGTGGAAGTCACATTCATGGTAAATGTTGTGCATGTCGGCTCAACCCTTATTAAAAGGTTTGTTGTATATATGGCACGCCTTGAATCCCGGCCCTAATCAGAAAAGGCTGCCGAATAGGGTGTGTGTGTCCTCTGCTTGTCATGGTAAAGCGGTAGAGAGATCCAGCAGCAGGGTTGATGTAGCATGTGATTGACGTGTGGTGCTCTGCTTCTCTTCCACAGCCACGTCCTCCTGGGTGCAGGCGGAGCCCCCGGTCCAGTCCCCTCCACCGGTGGTCCACAGTGGGCACAGGAGGACGCCCTCCGAGGCTGAGCGCTGGCTGGAGGAGGTGGCCCAGGCCGTCAAAGCCCAGCAACAGACCCCCAACCTGCCCCCGCCACCCATCCAGCCCACCCCTGCCATTCCAGGGCCACCCATGTCAAGCACACCTATGTCATGTGTGCCCCTAATGGGGGCATCCATGCCAGGGGCAACCATGCCAGCGGTACCTGGCTCCCTGCCCACTTCCATGCAGCCCTTTCCCTTGTCGTTTGATGCCACTCCCGCGCCCGTGGGCATGTATACCCAGCCACCCATGCAGCCAGCGTTTGTACCCATGCAGGCCTACATGCCCGCCCTGGCCAACAGCATGCCGTACTCCAACGCCAGTGTGCCTGTGGTGGGCATCACACCTTCCCAGATGGTGGCTAATGTTTTCTGCACGGCAGGTGGCTCTACCGGCGGGCCTTCCATGGGCATGGGCTCAGGGCCTAAAATGGGCACGCTCAGTGGTGGGCATCGCCACTCTTTCTCCGGCCAGCCGGGCGGGTTCCCTATGCCACCCTTTGGAACTCATCCCACCGTCAACGGCCTCCCCCACAACATTCCCACCTCCTCCCTCGCCACCATCACACAGAACGGCACTAGCAGCAACGGTGGCAGTAGCAGCAGCTGGCCACCGGAGAGCGCGCAGCTGGCCAACCCGCCACCAGCCAATGCCCAGGAGGTTGATCGCTTCGAGGCAAAGTGGGCTGCGCTGGAGACCAAATCGCAACCCAAGGCGGCGCCCAACCCTTTCTCCAATGACTTGCAAAAGACCTTTGAGATCGAGCTTAAACTCGGTATTAACCCAGGTCAGGCCACTGCATAGACTATGATGATGCAGACCCCCAACCAGACTGAACCACTCCACTCAGCCCCCAGCCCCGTGCCCTAAATGCTTTCGCTACCCCCCTCTTAATTTTCTCCTCCTCTGTTGAGACCCCAGGATGTAATTTTAGGTCTGAATGCAGGGGGGACATGATGACTGTGTATGGGGCTCGTCGCGATACATTCCATGGGATTTCTAGCAATCATGTTCTGCATGGAGATCTATGGAGGAGCCAGGGAATATGGACACATCACAGGACACTGAGATGAGACACAGAGAAATTATGCTGATGTTACCCAAGCACAGCAAAGGCCCTGGTTGACTAGCCAATGACACGACTCGATGGTAGAGACCCCAAAGGAGGCGTCGACCAATAAGAGTGACAGTTTGACGGCCAAAATTGTTTTATTTATTATTTTTACTTAGATTTTAACCGTTTTAGTTTTACATCATTTTCCTTTTCTTCGTCAGTGTTCAAAGGTTGTTTCTCCCTGTATTTATTTTGTGTGGAACTGGAAAGAGGAGGGAAATAACTAGCAACTGTAACTGGCAGCGGAGGGAGCAAAGAGAGGGAGTGAGTCATGAAACCAGAGGCTGGAAACGAGTGTAAATAGCATGCTTTTTTCACCCTCTATTTCTTACCAATCCACGTATAACCGCCAATTTGCTATTCAACCCAAATGAGTCACTGTTAGCTAAATCACCATGGTGACCTAACACACCTCTGTCCCAGTGCCACTCCACCTGCACGACAGACACACTAGAACCCTAGAACATTCTGGAAAGGGTTCAAATGGTCCAGATAGTACGGCACATTCCAACGTGCTTGGTTGACTCTCGTTATATTCTGAAACAGAGTAGTAGTCACCCCCAGTACGAGTTTAGTCAGTCAACACTACGAGGGTCTATTTGGGAATGTTGAGCCTGATGTTCAAGAGAGGCGGGAGCACTTCGTAAGATAAAGATGGCGAGGTCGGGATAGCTTTATTTGAGAGGAAGTTATGATGTTGTTCTGGGACTGGGATTGAAATAGCACCCTATTCCTACATAGGGCCTTGGTCAAAAGTAGTGCCTCCCACTGGGCACAGCCGTCAATTCAACGATGGTTCAACTTCATTTAATTGAAAATGACGTGGATACAACGTTGATTCAACCAGTGTGTGCCCAGTGGGCTGGGTCAAGCTGCACTTCTGACATAGTGGGACTACAGTCAGTTTGTAGAGGCTTCTGGATCCAGGCTCTTGTCCTGAGGCCATTGTGACAGGAAGACGTTATGGCACCTGCTGTGTGCTCTACCAGGCTGAGTAAAGATGCCTAGAGGAAGTGATGAGTCATTTACCACTTTAAACAGACCGAGGAAGGCATCCATCTTTGTAGAGGGAAAACAAAGACATGAAAGTGATACGGATAGTCGGGGAAGAGGGAAAGAAAACGAGAAGGTGAAAGGTAGACGGAGAGATCGAGGGCATACTTGCGAGAATGAGATGAGGAAGTGGACTATTGAAGGGCTGTGATGAACTGAGAAAAGACGAAAGAAGAAACATGTTAAACAGACTGGTTGTTTCATTCCTTTAATCTCCTTTCACTACTCCCAAACAAAGGTACTTCTGTTAGAATGATACTCACCATGCATTTAGAGCTCCATAGAAACAAGACTTTACTGTTTGATCATATTCTCAAAAGAGGCAAGCATTTCCTTCCGTGACTTTAGTTTAAACACACAAAGACAGTAAATGTGCAGTATATTTTAGCCCATTTGGCAGGACTTCCAATGGCAAGTCAAGACGCGGCAAACGCATGTGCTTCGATGGGATGCTTTGGGCTATTTGCCATTATAATGCGTTATGTACGATCCTGCCCCAAACAGCAGGAGTGTATGGGGAGTGAGACGGAGTGGAACCCAGGGGACCAGTGTTATTGAATGGACATCACAACTAGACAAACAGGCTCCATCCATCCCGCTCTCCTGGTCATTAATAACTCCTTAGGACTGGGCCAATCAGGCTTTGCCATTTTCACGTGGCACAATACTGACTGACATCCATTTGCTTTCCCAAAGATATAAAGCAGTAGTGAGGAGCCATGCTTTTGCTCGTTTAGACAAATAGATTTTCTAAATTAATTCTCTCCCTGTCTTTTAAGAGAAAAGACATAGTCATTCATGAAATTGCTGTTTTTATTTAGTTAAATTACCCTTGTTTGCACGCCCTTTAAATTAAATTGTAGGTTAATTATGTTCAAAATAAGAACTAAATTACCTCTTAAACTCGATTGTAAACCACAGTGTAGTGATAACAAACTAGTGGAGTTTATTTTTATTCTTTATTTACAGAATTTTGTATTTAAACCTACATATTTGTATTGTAATTACATTGTACAAAGATAAATAAATAATATAATATTAAACTCGTGTTGGTGTTTGCATTCTGTATCATTCTCGCCCTCCCTTTCTCCCAATGCAGGTCATGTACCTGTCTTACCCTTATCTTCACCAGTACTAGTAGATCAAATGTATCTGCACCCTGTGTCAACGAGGGTGCGTGTACCATTGCCATAAAAAAGCCTCATGTATATAGTCTACTTTTAAAGGTGGTCAATAGTTGAACAGCACCAGTCATTCAATTGAGTGAATTCACTCCATAGCTGTATTTTATATCTCAAACCTACTGTATGCCCTGAAAATCATGGAGTGAAGCGTTGAAGAATTCTCTCTCATTGAAGGCATTGACTACGCTTGCCAACTCTACCGCTGTTCACAGTACTTTCTCTGGTGTCTTGACAAAAGCTCAGGCCTCTAATGCGACCAGACAAGGCCCCTTTTCTTCCCCAAGGGCCATGAAAAAGAGGACAGCCACAGAACACTTGAGTCATTTTAGTAGTAACTCTCTCGTCATTGTCTTTCCGCTACTGCTTACTGCAGCGCTGAGGAAGAATCGGGACAACAGGAAACACAACAAAGACAGAGTTAGAATGAGGACAGGCCCCACTGCTACAGAACAGTGCAAGGGAAATGGGTTGCCATGGACACAGCAGTGAAAGGGTCATTTATAAACATCCCAACACTGCCAGAGTAGGCAGAAAAAGCTCAGTACATATATAAATTAAACTGCCATAGAGAAAGAATGTTGTTGGAAATAAAAAAAGCAGACTAATGTGCTCACGTAGGCCAAATCCTAGTGGTGTCTGTCTGGCCTGAGGAGAAGCTGTCATCTAAGACTTCTCACTGTTTCTATTATGGACATGCTGAACTGCAGGGCCCATATTCATAAAGCATATCAGAGTAGCATTTCATTGTGTATTACTGCTGCTACTTTACCCCAATTCAATTTATGATCTGGGTGCAGAATCCCCTAAAGTCATTCTTTATATCAACTCCACAAAAAACAACACACATTTGTATCTGCTTTCAATCTGGTGCATCACACAGTGCTGGTAAGTGTATGACGGCAGCATGTGATATCAGAATGGGAATCAGTAACTGTGTTTGTGTAATAGCGCTAACCCAGATATTGGAATGGGCAGATAATACATTCACTGCTATTTGTTTCTAGTGTTTTAAGATTGGTGTATGGATACTGTGGCACATCTGTTTCCAGTTCTGTTAAATGTTGCTTTGCCACCGTTAGAATAACGTTGGGAATTGCTATGGATGTGAAATGTAAGCGCTCGCACGTGACCTTTAAAGTCCTTGAGGTGAGGGAGGTGATTAAGTCGATTGATTTCATACGTTTAGACATTGATCAGTTCAGAGTCCATTGTTCTCGTCCCTGTCGCAGGCTGCTGATCACACCTACAGTCACTCAACGAGGTCATTTGAACAGACGAAAGTTGTATTTTAATATTTATTATGTTTCTTAAAGAATCTTTTATCTTCAGTAATTGTGGTTTGAAGCCTCATTGGCTCCAAGCAACCTCAAAATGTCAAAACACACAGACACACACACACACACACACACACACACACACACACACACACACACACACACACACACACACACACACACACACACACACACACACACACACACACACACACACTCGGAAGTTATTCAGACCACTTGACTTTTTCCACATTTTGTTACGTTACAGCCTTATTCTAAAATGTATTAAATAGTCCCCCCCCCAATCTATCTACACACAATACCTGATAATGACAAAGCAAAAACAGGTTTTTAGAAATTTTTGCAAATATACACATACTACCATTCAAAAGGTTGGGGTTATATAGAAATGTCCTTGTTTTTGAAAGAAAAGCACATTTTTTGTCCTTTAAAATAACATCAAATATATCAGAAATACAGTGTAGACATTGTTAATGTTGTAAATGACTATTGTAGCTGGAAATGGCAGATTCTTAATGGAATATCTACATAGGCGTACAGGGGCCATTTATCAGCAACCATCACTCCTGTGTTCCAGTGGCATGTTGTGTTAGCTAGCTACAGCATTTGTGGGTTCGATTACAGGCTCAAAATGGTCAGAAGCAAAGAACTTTCTTCTGAAACTTGTCAGCCTATTCTTGTTCTGAAAAATGAAGGCTATTCCATGTGAGAAATTGCCAAGAAACTGAAGAACTTGTACAACGCTGTGTACTACTTTCCTTTCACAGAACAGTGCAAACTGGCTCTAACCAGAATAGAAAGAGGAGTGGGAGGACCCAGTACTATTTAATCAAGCTGCCAGTTGAGTACTTGTGAGGCGTCTGTTTCTCAAACTAGACACTCTAGTGTACTTGTCCTCAGTTGTGCACCGGGGCCTCCCACTCCTCTTTCTAATCTAGTTTCTTGGCAATTTCTCGTATGGAATAGCCTTCATTTCTCAGAACAAGAATAGACTGATGAGTTTCAGAAGACAATTCTTTGATTCTGGCCATTTTAAGCCTGTAATCCAACCCACACATGCTGATGCTCCAGATACTCAACTAGTCTAAAGGACAGTTTTATTGCTTCTTTAATCAGAACAACAGTTTTCAGCTGTGCTAACATAATTGCAAAGGGGTTTTCTAATGATCAATTAGCCTTTTAAAATGATAAGCTTGGATTAGCTAACACAACGCTCCAGATGAAATCTCGCGTCTTGTGACGGCCGGCCGCCCAACAACCTGCCCGCTCGACCCTATCCCCTCCTCTCTTCTCCAGACCATTTCCGGAGACCTTCTCCCTTACCTCACCTCGCTCATCAACTTATCCCTGACCGCTGGCTACGTCCCTTCCGTCTTCAAGAGAGCGAGAGTTTCTGAAAAAACCTACACTCGATCCCTCCGATGTCAACAACTACAGACCAGTATCCCTTCTTTCTTTTCTCTCCAAAACTCTTGAACGTGCCGTCCTTGGTCAGCTCTCCCGCTATCTCTCTCAGAATGACCTTCTTGATCCAAATCAGTCAGGTTTCAAGACTAGTCATTCAACTGAGACTGCTCTTCTCTGTATCACGGAGGCGCTCCGCACCGCTAAAGCTAACTCTCTCTCCTCTGCTCTCATCCTTCTAGACCTATCGGCTGCCTTCGATACTGTGAACCATCAGATCCTCCTCTCCACCCTCTCCGAGTTGGGCATCTCCGGCGCGGCCCACGCTGGATTGCGTCCTACTTGACAGGTCGCTCCTACCAGGTGGCGTGGCGAGAATCTGTCTCCTCACCACGCGCTCTCACCACTGGTGTCCCCCAGGGCTCTGTTCTAGGCCCTCTCCTATTCTCGCTATACACCAAGTCACTTGGCTCTGTCATAACCTCACATGGTCTCTCCTATCATTGCTATGCAGACGACACACAATTAATCATGACCAGGTGGCGAATCGCATCTCTGCATGTCTGGCAGACATATCAGTGTGGATTCACCACCTCAAGCTGAACTTCGGCAAGACGGAGCTGCTCTTCCTCCCGGGGAAGGACTGCCCGTTCCATGATCTCGCCATCACGGTTGATTGTGTCCTCCTCCCAGAGCGCTAAGAACCTTGGCGTGATCCTGGACAACAAACTGTCGTTCTCAACTAACATCAAGGTGGTGGCCCGTTCCTGTAGGTTCATGCTCTACAACATCCGCAGAGTAACCCTGCCTCACACAGGAAGCGGCGCAGGTCCTAATCCAGGCACTTGTCATCTCCCGTCTGGATTACTGCAACTCGCTGTTGGCTGGGCTCCCTGCCTGTGCCATTAAACCCCTACAACTCATCCAGAACGCCGCAGCCCGTCTAGTGTTCAACCTTCCCAAGTTCTCTCACGTCACCCCGCTCCTCCGCTCTCTCCACTGGCTTCCAGTTGAAGCTCGCATCCGCTACAAGACCATGGTGCTTGCCTACGGAGCTGTGAGGGGAACGGCACCTCAGTACCTCCAGGCTCTGATCAGGCCCTACACCCAAATAAGGGCACTGCGTTCATCCACCTCTGGCCTGCTCGCCTCCCTACCACTGAGGAAGTACAGTTCCCGCTCAGCTCAGTCAAAACTGTTCGCTGCTCTGGTTCCCCAATGGTGGAACAAACTCCCTCACGACGCCAGGACAGCGGAGTCAATCACCACCTTCCGGAGACACTTGAAACCCCACCTCTTTAAGGAATACCTAGGATAGGATAAAGTAATCCTTCTCACCCCCTCCCCCCTTAAAATATTTAGATGCACTATTGTAAAGTGGTTGTTCCACTGGATGTCATAAGGTGAATGCACCAATTTGTAAGTCGCTCTGGATAAGAGCGTCTGCTAAATGACTTAAATGTAAATGTAAATGTAATGTAGATATTCCATACAAAATCTGCCATTTTCTGCTACAATAGTTATTTACAACATTAACAATGTCTACATGGTATTTCTGATCAATATGATGTTATTTTAATGGACAAAAAAAGTGTTTTTCTTTCAAAAACAAGGAAATTTCAAAGTGACCCCAAACTTTTGAACGGTGTATAAAAATAAATAAAAATCTGAAATATCACATTTACATAAGTATTCAGACCCTTTACTCAGTACTTTGTTGAAGGACCTTTGGCAGCGATTACAGCCTCGAGTCTTCTTGGGTATGATGCTACAAGCACACCTGTACTTGGGGAGTGTCCCATTCGTCTCTGCAGATCCTCTCAAGCTCTGTCAGTTTGGATGGGGAGCGTCGCTGCATAGCTATTTTCAGGTCTCTCCTGAAAAATAGTCCTTTTCGCTGAAAAACAAAACATCCCCACAACATGATGCTGCCACCACCATGCTTCAAAGTAGGAATGGTGTCAGGTTTCCTCCAGAAGTGACGCTTGGCATTCAGGCCAAAGAGTTCAATCTTGGTTTCATCAGACCAGAGAATCTTGTTTCTTTTGGCAAACCCCAAGCGGGCTGTCATATCATGCCTTTTTACTGAGGAGTGGTTTCCATCTGGCCACTCTACCATAAAGGCCTGATTGGTGGAGTGCTGCAGAGATGGTTGTCCTTCTGGAAGGTTCTACCATCTTCACAGAGAAACTCTGGAGCTCTGTCAGATTGACCATCGGGTTCTTGTTAACCTCCCTGACCAAGGCCTTTCTTCCCCAATTGCTCAGTTTGGCCAGGCGGCCAGCTCTAGGAAGAGTCTTGGTGGTTCCATACCTCTTCCCTTTAAGAATGATGGAGGCCACTGTATTCTTGGGGACCCCAAATACAGGTGTGCCAAGCTTGTAGTATCATACCCAAAAAGACTCAATAATATATTGTGCTTCAACAAAGTACTGAGTAAAATGTTTGAATACTTATGTAAATGTAATATTTCAGAATTTCTAAAAACCTGTTTTTACTTTGTCATTGGGGGGTATTGTGTGTAGATTGATGAGGGCAAATAAGGCTGTAATAAGGCTGTAATGTGACAAAATGTGGAAAAAAGTAAGTGTGAAAAAATGTGGGGAAAGTAATACTTTCCCGAATACACTGTATATACAAAAGTGTGTGGACACCCCTTCAAATGAGTGCATTCAGCTATTTCAGCCACACCTGTTGCTGACAGGTGTATAAAATCGAGCTCACAGCCATGCCATCTCCAAAGACAACATTGGCAGTAGAGGGGCCTTACAGAAGGGCTCAGTAACGTTCAACGTGGCACCATCATAGGACGCCACCTTTCCAACAAGTCAGTTTGTCAGATTTCTGCCCTGCTAGAGCTGCTCCGGTCAACTGTAAGTGCTGTTATTGGGAAGTGGAAACGTTTAGGAACAACAATGGCTCAGCCGTGAAGTGGTAGGCCACATAAGCTCACAGAATGGGGCCGCCGAGTACTGAAGCGCATACAAATCACCTGTCCTCGGTTGCAACACTCACTGCTGTCATGACGTTGGCTTGGGTTGGTTTATGACAGTCATAAATATCCCCCCCCCTTTTCCTCTCTCTACCCTACTAAGGTTACATTTGCAAAATCCTTGGTTAACATAGAGATTCTGGGAACGTCAGAATGTGGGGGGGAAATTAACTATATTCTGGTAATCCGAACAATTGAACATATGTGGCGGTACTTAATGAATATGATGTCAGTTCGGTTGTCATCTGAGACATTCTCATCAATGATAAGATGACATAAAATTTACAGTGGAAAGTCTATACATTAGAGTTATCAGATTCACATGGAATTGTTGTTCAATTTAAATGTTTGAATATTAAATTATTTGATGGGATGAAATGTGATTTTAGCTTCTAAAATGTGAGATTTGGATTTTCATAAGATAGGGCTGCTCAATCAGTGGCCCTCCCCTGTGAAGGGACAAGGGCTATAAAACTTTTCAAACACACCCTCCTCTTCCTTCCTATATAAGCCCTTGACAACAACATAACTATCTGTTCCGAGGATATGAGGATGACGATCCTATGTCAGAATGGTTCAGATAAAACTACAGAACGAAGCCAACATCAGCATGAGCTTTGGTTGCGAATGGTATGAACTTTGAACTCTTATTCACGACAGAAGTGATACCACCTAGCCGTTGCGTTAGCGACCGCAGCTGAAAATGCAGGTTAGGAAGGAACAGACAGAGTATCCCATCTACCACACAACGACGTTACTACAACTTATCCAAGTGACCACCAGAGACATTCTTCAAAGGACAGAGGACTCGGTTTGGCAACACAGTCTTCCATCTACCACCAACCTACTGAAGCCCAGCTCAGAGTAAATATTTATTGCATTTTCCTTTTCCAAATGGCGGTAATTTAGAATGCATAAGATACTGTATTCACAATAGCACAGCTTTGCCTTTGTTCCTGTCTTCCCACTCTTTTACTCAACCCAGCCCCTTTTCCTTTGTGTAACAAGCTGTCATATCTGTTCCGCCCGTTAAAGAATTATCCAGGTATAATTCATTCTTTGTATATGTAATTCTGTGTGATTAGATAGGTATTTAGTAAATAAATAATTAAACCCAATTTTATTTTGTGGTGCCCGACTCTCTAGTCAATTACATTTACACGATTAGCTCAATCAGGTGATATTAATTACGGAGAAATTATTTTATAGAATAGCATGTCTTAGCAATTAATCCGGCATAGCCAAAGACACGACACTACTGATTTCCAAACTGCCTCTAGAAGCAACGGCAGGACAAGAACTGTTAGTCGGGAGCTTCATGAAATGGGTTTCCATGGCCGAGCAGCCGCACACAAGCCTAAAATCACCATGCGCAATGCCAAGCTTCGGCTGGAGTTGTGTAAAGCTCACCGCCATTGGACTCTGGCGCAGTGGAAACGTGTTCTCTGGAGTGATAAATCACGTTTAACCATCTAGCAGTTCGACAGACGAATCTGGGTTTGGCGGATGCCAGGAGAACACGAACTGCCCGAATGTATAGTGCCAACTGTAAAGTTTGGTGGACGAAGATGGTCTGGGGCTGTTTTTCATGGTTCGGGCTAGGCCCCTCAGTTCCAGTGAAGGGAAATCTTAATGCTACAGCATTCTAGATGATTCTGTGCTTCCAACTTTGTGGCAACAGTTTGGGGAAGGCCCTTTCCTGTTTCAGCAAGACAATGCCCCCGTGCACAAAGTAAGGTCCATACAGAAATGGTTTGTTGAGATCGGTGTGGAAGAACTTGACTGGCCTGCACAGAGCTCTGACCTTAACCCCATCGAACACCTTTGGGGTGAATTGGAACGCCGACTGCAAGCCAGGCCTAATCGACCAACATCAGTGCCTGACCTCACTGATGCTCCTGTGGCTAAATGGAGGCAAGTCCCCGCAGCAATGTTCCAACTTCTACTGGAAAGCCTTCCCAGAAGAGTAGAGACTTTTATAGCACCAAATGGGGAACAACTCTATATTAATATACATGATTTTGGAATGAGATGTTCCATGAGCAGGTGTCCACATAGTTTTGGCTATGTAGTGTTGGCTATGTAGTGTATCTAAACGCACGCATGCTTGCACATGCATGTAAATGCACACACAACCATGCAAACGCATGCTTTCATGTGCACGCACGCACCCACCCACCCACACACCCACACACCCACCCACCCACACACACACCCACACACCCACACACGCACATACACAAAGCCTCCACCATTCTAGAAGGTTGGTTGATATTGTTGCCTGTGAGGCCTGACTGGTTGGATACTCAGTGCTTTTTCCTAACCGCTCCCACTCTTTTCCCCACCACTGTGTCCAGCTCTGGAGCTCTGACTGGCGCCTTGGCACTGCCCAACTGCACTGGCGCCACTTCATCCCCTGCCAGCTCCTACCGACACCTGCCAGCAGCTGTCATTCATAAATAACAAGCCCGATAGCTGCCAGGGTGTCCCAGGGAGGGCATGATGCCCACATAGACTACCCATAGACCAATATGGGTAGTCTACAGTATGTGGACATGACAATATGCATACAACTAACCTATATGTACCTGTTCCAATAGGGGACTATTGATTACGGCCATAATTGGGAATAAGATGGAGACATACAGTACCAGTCAAAGGTTTGGACACACCTACTCATTCAAGCCTTTTTCGTTATTTCTACTATTTTCTACATTGTAGAATAATAGTGAAGACATCAAAACTATGAAATAACACATATGGAATCATGTAGTAACCAAAAAAAGTGTTAAACAAATCCAAATACATTTTATAACCAGCATGGCTACTACAGCATTCTGCAGCAATATGCCATCCAATCTGGTTTGAACTTAGTGGGACTATCATCTGTTTTTTCTGGTAAATGACCCAACACACCTCCAGGCTGTGTAAGGGCTATTTGATCAAGGAGAGTGATGGAGTGCTGCATCAGATGACCTGGCCTCCACAATCACCCGACCTCAACCCAATTGAGATGATTTGGGATGAGTTGGACCACAGCATGAAGAAAAGCAGCCAAGTGCTCAGCATTGGTGGGAACTCCCTCAAGACTGTTGGAAAAGCATTCCAGGTGAAGCTGGTTGAGAGAATGCCAAGAGTGTGCAAAGCTGTCATCAAGGCAAATGGTGGCTACATTTAGATTTGTTTAACACTTTTTTGGTCACTACATGATTCCATATTGTCAGGACCCGGTTACGAACCCGGGTCTCCGGAGTGAGAAACAGTCACTTAACCAACTGAGCCACGAATAGTCGGCAGAACCCGAAGATGAGGCAGACACAGTAGTACTTGAGACGGTGTATTTAATGAAGTAAAAAGTGAAGTTCTTCAGGAAAACATGTAACTCCACAACCTCAAAAGGAATTCCACAAGAACAAAGGTAATCCTCCAAGACAAAAAAGGTAAATCCACAAGGTGGAAGGTAAAGCACAAAAAGCCTCAAAAGATACTCAAAAAACAATCAAACAAGAACAAAAAACAGAATTCCACAAGAGAGTCCACCGGGATCAACAAGAGTTCTCAGAGTACTAGGGCTGGGTGCTAACATACAAACACAGAGCAAAGAACAGAGGAAAACAAAGGGTTTAAATACAATCAGGGGAAATGAGGCACAGGTGCAAATAATAATGGGGATCAAGGGAAAACAAAAGGTCAAAAGGCACAATGGGGGCATCTAGTGACCAAAAACCGGAACAACACTGGCCAAATCCTGACACATATGTGTTATTTCATAGTTGTAATGTCTTCACTATTATTCTACAATGTAGAAAATAGTAAAAACAAACTAAAACCCTTGAATGAGTAGGTATGTGCAAACTTTTGGCTGGTACTGTACATAGTTGGAACAGTTGCCTATTACCAATGAAACATAATGTTTTGATTTTTCACCATCTTCATTGCAGTCCGTATCTGTGTACATAACAGATGCAAGATATTATGCAATTGTTCAAAGCTCCTGGTACAGTATGTGATGCAGTAAAGGTCATCACTAGTGTGTTTAATCTGCCGTCTGCCATCCTCATCTTATGTTGCCTGCTTCTACATGTGATTAATGTATTACAGTAAGTCAACATGGATAAATGTTGGTATGTACATCAAACGGTCATCATTCAAAACATGCAAGATGAAATTGAATTAACCATTTCTGTCAAAACCTACCATGGTTCAATGATCTCAGTAGTTATGTAGGCCATAGTGGTTAAGAAATCCCTGTCCAATCACTGTCACTTTGTCAGCCACTGCGTTGTGATGCTGCAGGCAGAGAATGACATTGCTATTGATTTACCTCCACCTAGTGGAAAGAAAGGATTATTGCGCATTATACAACTGATCCATTTGACATTAGTCATTGTAGGAGCATCATCTAACATAAGAATATTTTGTCCCATATCCTTCAGCAGGTTGACTCTGTCTTAGTCTGTCTCATGTCAACACATAGTCCCATTGATAAAAATGAAGTAGTTGGAGTAGGAATTGTAGCATTGTGTGTGTTTTTGTGTGCATGACTACACTACGCATTTCATTTCTCTCCTGTAATTATATAATATAGGCCCCATAACCTCTCCATTATGCTCCAGAACTCACAAATCACAGTGGACCACCGTGCCTTCAGTGTGCTATGTCATTAATTTAATGGTTGGGTGGTGTTCTGGGGGCAGTTCACTGTGGCTGCATTCACACAAACTAATTGACCAATCAGATCAGTGTTGAAAAATATCTGTGAGAAGTTCTGATGTGATTGGTCAAAAGATTAATTAGTGGAAAGAATTGAGCTGCCTGTGTAAACTTAGCCTTAGATCCCTGCCATCCTGCTCACTGAACTCTCCTACTAATCACAATGCCACAAGTGAATTAGTAGAACAGAACCATACATCAAGATAAAGTTCAACCTTCATGCTGGTTCAGGTTCATTTAATCCAGTATTTTATCTTAATCCAGACCATAATGGATATACAGTAGGTGATCAGGTGCTGGACTTTCCTCTGTTTACAGTCATTGGAAATAAGACCATTTTTCAATTATTGAATTGGAATTTCAGTTTGCTTTCTGAATTGACTGACTTCAAACCCCAACCCTACTACAATGCTAAACCTATGAGACAGTTTTTCCACATTTTGTTACGCTACAACCTTACTCTAAAATGTATTAAATTGTTTATTCCCCCTCATCAATCTCCACACAATACCCCATAATGACAAAGCAAAAACAGGTTTTTAGAAATATCACATTTGCATAAGTATTCAAACCTTCGACTCAGTACTTTGTTGAAGCACCTTTGGCAGAGATTACTGTATCAAGTTTTCTTGGGTATGACACTACATGCTTGGCAAACCTGTATTTGGGGAGTTTCTCCCATTCTTCTCTGCAGATCCTCTCAAGCTCCGTCAGGTTGGATGGGGAGTGTTGCTGCACAGCTATTCAGGTCTCTCCAGAGATGTTTGATCGGGTTAAAGTCCGGGCTCTGGCTGGGACACTCAAGGACATGCAGAGACGTGTCCCGAATCCACTCCTGCGTTGTCTTGGCTGTGTGCTTAGGGTCATTCTCCTGTTGGAAAGTGAACCTTCGCCCCAGTCTTACGTCCTGAGCACTCTGGATCAGGTTTTCATCAAGGATCTCTCTGTACTTTGCTCCGTTCATCTTTGCCTTGATCCCGACTAGTCTCCCAGTCCCGGCCGCTGAAAAACATCCCCACGGCATGATGCTGTCACCACCATGCTTCACTGTATGGATGGTGCCAGGTTTCCCCCAGACGTGATGCTTGCCATTCAGGCCAAGGAGTTCAATCTTGGTTTCATCAGACCAGATAATCTTGTTTCTCATGGTCTGAGGGTCTTTTGGCAAACTCAAAGTGGGCTGTTATGTTTATTTTACTGAGGAGTGACTCCCATCTGGCCACTCTACCATAAAGGCCTGATTGGTGGAGTGCAGCAGAGATGGTTGTCCTTCTGGAAGGTTCTCCCATCTCCACAGAGGAACTCTGGAGCTCTGTCAGAGTGACCATCGGGTTCTTGTCACCTCCCTGACCAAGGCTCTTCTCCCCCGATTGCTCAGTTTGGCCGGGCAGCCAGCTCTAAGAAGAGTCTTGGTAGTTCCAAATTTCTTCCATTTAAGAATGTTCTTGAGGACCTTCAATGTTGCAGACATTTTTTGGTACCGTTCTCCAGATCTGTGCCTCGACACAATCTTGTCTCGGCACTCTACAGACAATTTCTTCAACTTCATGGCTTTGTTTTTGCTCTGACATGCACTGTCAACTGTGGAACCTTAATATAGACGGGTGTGTGCCTTCCAAAATCATGTCAATCCATTGAATTGACTACAGGTGGACTCCAATCAAGTTGTAAAAACGGCTCAAGGATGATCAATGGAAACAGGATGCACCTGAGCTCAATTTATAATCTCATAGCAAAGGCGCTGAATACTTAGTTAAATATGATATTTCTGTTGTATATTTTTAATAAATGTGCTAAAAAAATGTAAAAACCTGTTTTCGCTTTGTCATTATAGGGTATTATGTGTAGATTGATGAGGGGAAACCATTTAATCCATTTTAGAATAAGGCTGTAATGTAACAATATTTGGAAAAAGTCAAGAGTTCTGAATACTGACTGAAGGCACTGTATACCTATCTGTAAGATACTTTATATTCTAAATCAATCTATAGCTCATTTCCTGTTTATGTCTCAGCATTACATGGGAATTGTGGGTAATGTGTTCCTTCTGTGAAGGAGGCATGTTTTCCACGAGGGGCATGAAACTCCTCGTGGAATTGGGCCAAATCCATTTATATACTGTAATTGGTATGATTCAAGGAAATGGTTGTCATTTCATGGCTCTTAGTCTGATTTACCACCCTGTTTTCTCTGAGAAACCTACACAGAAAAACAGACCAATCACCTTTACATGACCTTGGGTCTTTCAGGAACTGGCCAATCTGGTTAATAAAATAGAGTGATGGTCCAGGGCACTCCGTCAACAGAACCTCCACCTATGTTCCCAGGTCAGTTCTTATACCTTCGCTCCACTGTGGCTGAGTTTTTATACGTCACATCAGTTCTTATGCAACTCAATTCTTTCTAGCTTGACCTGACGTTTCTGAAGAAGGTTGAGGTTGGATAAATCCAGATGGAGGTTTGAGAAATGGCAGGGCTAATGGCCTATATGTACCCAATGGAGACAACCTCTCTGCCAGACTGCTTTCTAGAGCCAGTACTGTTGGTGTCTGCCTGCCTATCCTCCTACTTACTGGCTCTGCTACTTGTGGTGTCATCTGAATGTACATTAGCAGTGACCTTCGAGAAAGGTGTAGGAAAAACTAATGATGTAGCTATATGTATTTTTTACATATTCTATATGCAGTATGAGATTACATTTACTTAATTTGGAGAAAGAAAAGAACATACATCCCACTGGTCACAGACTGTTTGAATTGTATTTTAATTTACCTCTTTATTTATGTTGTTGGCATGACGTTGACACAATGACATTGATTCAAACATACCATTTTAGTATCAACATTGAAACAAGGTCAAATAAAATGTCATATGAATCATGTGAAATTCAACAATTTCAACCACCCCATTATACTGTATATTGAATACAGGATGTGGAATTTAAAATGCAATTTCAACATATACATAGTTCTGATGATTGGGTTGAAATTAGATTGATGTAACATCCTGTTAGTCAGGTTAAGAAATTGTACAAGTTGAAGTTTTACCTAAATTTCAATGTTTACAATGCTGGTTAAAATGAGATGAAAACAGTACTGGTTGACTTTTTGCAAATCCAAATGTGTTGTCCACGTCAAAATAGGTTGACAAATGAAGTTGAAACAACGTTGATTCAACCAGTGTGTGCCCAGTGGGATAGCTTAAGTTATAAATTCAGACATGTTGATTTTTAAAAAAAGAAGAGAAAAAAGATTGTCATATACACAGAATCTGATGGTATACACACATGGAATAAAACAACAATTGGTTATAACTATATAGAAGGCCAGTATTATAGGATCCAGTACTTTGTAAAGAATGTCTGATGGAGAAATGAAAATCCCACATCAATGGACACTGGATAGATGAGATTACAAATAATCTGTGCTTTTCATCAGCAAGCGAATCAATTAGATTTCTTCCAAATAAATAACACTATCATAAAACTGGTCGTTTGGCTCCAGGATCCCTGCTAACAGTCCATCATGACATGTTCATGTTGCTGTCAGAATCATCTCGTGATTATCTCAACTTGCTTCCAGACTAGAATGTATTTAGATATAGCATGGGTTAATATTAACCTTAACTGACCGACCTTGGAAACAATGTGTAACTCTTACATTTCCATCTCTGTAGTACCATACATAGAGTGAAAGGTGCCTAGACGAGATCACTTTTTCTGACCAATGCAAAAATCACACATCAACGTCATTATCATGGACAAATCCAAGTAAATGCCAATAGAAAACAGCTCAAACAAACGAAAATGCAGCTAGTGTACTGTCATTCCAGGCTCAATGTTTGACGTGACTGAACTGAAGTTGGCTAGCTAGGGACAAGAACGTTATCCAGCCTGCATAGCAACCATTTTGTTTAGCAGAACAGACGACCGTCCTTTTGCATAGCAACTACGCAAAAAAAAAAATGAACGACTGGTACGCATCTGTAGCAACATGACCGAAAGAATCAAGCAGATTTCTGTAAGAATTACATTTTATATATTCACTTATCAAAATAAAGTTAATGTAAATATGTGAGTCATTGTTATTTTAATATGTTGGTAACACATTTCTAAAAGCAATAAGGCATGCAAGGCAGTGCTGCATCATGAATAGTCACAGGCAAATGGGTTGACTCCGTTGTAGCGTTGGGCCGAACAACGCCATTTACCTGTGACTTTATTCATGATACACCACTGCCTCTTGTGCCTTATCACTAACTAAACCCTCAGTATTCATTCAAATGATGTGCTTGTTTCAAACATCAATGGATCCCTAGGGTGCCCACCTTTTAAGATAAGCAGAGCCTAAATTAACATACTATACCGCTTTCACACTAGTGAGCAGAGCCAAGCAGTACTGCACTGACCTGGTTAACAATCCACCCGAGTTGCTGAAAAGGACAATGTCAAAGGAAAATACGAGCCAGGAGACAGATGGGATCAGCACGACAGTGTGAAAAAGGGTACTAATGTAAACTGGAATGTCTGTATGGGACATCTTTATTAATTTTCCTGACTCAAACCATGGCCCGCACTGCCTGAGATCGCATCAGGGAGGAAGATCATGTTGCGATGTCATTTCCGGTGTCTCCTCTTTGTCGGGTTACCGTGGTTACACGCCTGTTACTCCTTGACATTGTCTGAGGCAAAGGCTTGGCTGGCCACCACAATCCACACCTGAATTAAAATCTAACCTAACTCATGAATGTTCAGCCATTCCCAACAGATAAGAATGATATTAAGACTGCCTCTGGTGTCTTATCACCAACTAAACCCTCAGTATTCATTCAAAATGATGTGCTTGTTTCAAACATCAATGGATCCCTAAGGTTTCAAAATGATGTGCTTGTTTCAAACATCAATGGATCCCTAAGGTGCCCCCCTTTTAAGATAAGCAGAGCCTAAATTAACATACTAAAGACTGCCTCATGTGCCTTATCACTAACAGAAAAGTTGTTGGGCTATGTCTTTCAGTGCCGGCAGTGGGTAGTTTGGGTTAGGGGGGGATGGGGGTTCTCTCAGTCTTCTACACTCAGTCAATTACAACGGTCTTGGCATTCCAGTTTTCAGAAGTTCAGTTCTTGTCCCGCTAGTCCAGCTCTTGTTCCTGGTTTTAGGCCGTCGATATCAGATGAGGCAGTCCCATGTTTAGAGTGCTACTCCAGGACATCAGTCGAGTGCCTTCCCCATAGGACAGGGCTCATCTGGATTTCTCTCTTAAAAGGTCAGTGGCTCACAGTGCACAGGGAAACAAAGATAAGCAACATGTAGTGTGCCGTGGCATCCGACTAGATTTCAGATGCACGGCAGAATGGTGTCCCAGGTCTCTGCCCTGACCTCACAGGCTGCCCTTGCGAATGGCACAGCCGTCACAGACGCGGACAGGGTGGTCCCAGCCACGGGAGGGCACGGGGCGGCTCTTGGAGGAGCAACCGCTGCAGACACCCTGGCCACACGCCCGACAGTGGTGCTTGGACATACTGGGGGTGAAGGCTTTGCTGCACCTGTGGCACTGCACGATCTGGGGGTCGGGGACCCAGTAGTCAGGCCGGGCCACTCCTTTCACAAAGCCTGGAACATGGAGGACAGAGAGAAATAAATAGCTCTCTTTATAAAGTAGTTGCCGTTGAGTCAGAGCAGTGGATAAAGACTGTGTAATCTTTGTGAATATAATGCTGTATCTTGTAGATTACTGTCTGCATATGCTGTAAAATGTCTATGGTTTCCAAGTGTTTTTGTGAATACACAGAGACATGTGTACTAGCTAGCTTTATTTGTGATGCATTTCTTAAACATGACGCTAGCCGTACTCACACAGAGGGTAGTCCACTGCAGTGGTGACCATGTCTAGAGTAGACTGGGCCACCTCTGTCACCCTGCGGGCCATCAGCCCCCGCGGCTCCACCACAGCCACTACAGGACACAGAGAGGGACCAACAGAGCCATCAGGACCACTGGAATACATTTTCTTTTAACCTCTATTCAACCAGGAAGTCCCTTGAGATGAGTAGTCTCTTTCTCAAGGAGACATGAAAGAACACTTACTATTCACATCAAACACCTCAGTTGCCCCCCAAATGGAACCCTATTCCCTTTGTTAGTACTACTTTTGTCCAGAGTCTAAGTAAGTCAAGTAAGTAGGTAAGTCTTTGGCAAGTAAGCGTTGTCCGACCCAGAACGGCCCACCCTTGTCAAACGTAGTGCAGTATGAAAGGAACTGGGTGCCATTTGGGATGCAACCCCCATTCATTCATTACAAAAAAAAAATAATACATTTGACTACAAACTGATCCTGAATCAGACTAAGGAGGAGGTAACATCAGCTTGTACATTAACATCCATGACCAAACACTGATCCTAAATCAGACTTTGGGGGAGGTAACATAAGCTGGCATCCTGACCCTGGCTGGTGGTGTCGGTCCCTCCCTGGCGGTGGCAGGCGTCACAGACCCGGACGGGGGTGCTTCCCCAGCCCCTCTCGGGTACGGGCATCTTGCGGGTGGAGCAGGCCTGGCAGAAGCCCTCGCCACACGAACGACAGTGGTGCTTCCTCTCTGCCTCCTCAAAGGGCTTCTTACAGCAGTGACACATCTGGGGGACAGGCACAGAGCACAATAATGATTTGAATGTCAAGAGCCAGTAGTCAGAACTATACACTCACAACCGGCAGCGTAGCCTAGTGGTTAGAGCGTTGGACCAGTAACCGGAAGGTTGCGAGTTCAAACCCCCGAGCTGACAAGGTACAAATCTGTCGTTCTGCCCCAGAACAGGGAGTTAACTCACTGTTCCCAGGCCGTCATTGAAAATAAGAATGTGTTCTTAACTGACTTGCCTGGTTAAATAAAGGTTAAAAAAATTACAATTAAAAAAAAAAAAACATACCAAACAACTCTGTTCAGTGCCACATTTGAGAATTACAGCCGAGTATTGATTTCATTCACTATAATGATATATTGGGTTTAGAACTAACACTGCACTGGGTCTATTGCCTCAATAAAAACAGCAATTCTTAGGGCTCTGCTATCTGTTCAAAAAGCCTGTGAGTGTGTTGCTGGTTAGATGATGCTGTGAGAGTGATGACTCACGGTGATGTCCGTGTTGGGTCTCCAATAGAGCGGGGCCACCTGGTCAGTGAGCCAGGACGTGACAGCCTTGGTGGGGCCCGTGCTGTACTCCGACACAGACTGGATCACAAAGTTCATCCCATCCAGCATCCTCTGGGCCGCATTCTGGTGGTCTGTCAGGAAGGTCTCAGACTGGACACACAAAGACAGGGAGAGCAACGGTCAGAGGGAGGCCATCTTTGAATGCATTTGATATCCATGTTGGCAGTACGTGTTCATCCATTCATAACTGATGATGACCGTGACATATTGAAGTGCAGAGTTGACGGTGCCAGTGAAAGTAACGTCATCTTTATTAACCGTTGACAGGTGACATACTTTGAAAGTGAAATATATTCCAGAGACTTTGCGCATATATTACAACCTGCTGTCTCAAATTCCTCTAAATATTCTCACTGGTACTTCAATTGAGCTTGAGTGACGGTTTGCATGTTGTGCCCGTCAGTACAACGAGGAGTGTGTTGGACTAGGAAGCTCTGCTCACCCCGTCCCAGACGTGTTTGACCTCGGGCCGCACCACGCCACTCTCTGGGTCCTGGTTGCCCAACCAGTACTGCCGGCTGCGGTAGATGATGCCACAGCTGCCACACTCCAGGACATACCTGGCAGGACAGGGGCACCGTGGTGGGGGAAAGGATGAGAGGGGGAGGAAATATATAGTGAATTGGCTTCGATGGCAGAGTGGATTCCGCGTTTGGACGTGTGTGTATATCTGTGTATGAGTGGTACTTCATTGAATGGATTCGAGAGCCCTGGTTGAAAGGGACATCTTTAATGCCATCGTAAAAGTTCATATGTGTGTGTCTCAGTGTCTGCAAAGAGTCCAGATTACGTCGGCAACTCACCCAGACCAGGCGTACTTCGCCAGCCCAAACCAGGGGTTGTCTGTGGAGGCTGAGGTTTTAGGGATGACAATAACCTCCCTGCCCCCCTCATAGCACCTCTGCGTGGGTAGGACCAGATCAGGGAGTTAGCACACAACATATGATCACGGCTAGGTTCATGCATTTCGCTTGTACTACAAAACTGTTCAACACCATCTTCACAGGATTTAAGCCGATATCGTATATAGAAGAACACTACTGTCAACTTTCTTTTCAGATCACATTAATAAGTCTTTATTGCTTTCAACTGAATGTAATTTATAATATAATAATAATAATAATAATAATATATGCTTTCAACTGATGTGTGCATACATTCTACGTATAATTTATCTCTCCAACTGAGCTGGACCACTCCCATCACAGACATAGACCATATGTGAAATGGAGATGAGGACCTTGCAGATGAGGACCTTGTTGTTGTACTGGTGAGCGTACTGACACAGTCCGTCTGCCAGGTGAGGGACCCTGTCTCTGAGATGGTTCATCCCGTTCTTACAGCGGATACTGAGGGGAAAGAGAACAGTGAAAACCCCCATTCAAATCAGAAGGACGGTTGAATCCATCCATCACAAACCTAACATCCAAGTTACTTGTGTAAAACGTGAAGGTGTACAGAAAATATTTGGCTGAACATCATCAGTGACTAACGCTCCCATGTTGGTGGATGGCCAAAAGGCGCTTCTCCTTCTCTCCTAGCGACTTAACACGTTAGACGTGCATCATAACACATTTATAACAGGGACAAACAAGGATTTATACTCAAGCAGTGAGATCCTGTTAAACCAATATCTATTTCTGGATATGAACATCAATCCGCATGTTTAGGGAAAATATTTGGTTTCTAATCTAGCTCAAATTTCCCAAGTGAAAGAAGACACTCTACTGTACAGAATGAATACCCATAGAGGGGTATGATATCCATATGACAAACCGACTTTTATGCTTCCTTTGTGGCAACCCATCTGGGAGGGACACATATCCTAGCACTATTTGCTCGCGTGCAGCATGTGAATACACCATTCATTAGTGCACACTGTATCAAAACGTTCTGCAGTGGACAATGGTTTGCAATGAAAACGAGAGCTTCTATTGGACAATTTCAGGTTAGTCCCTCTCCATTTACTTTTGATTCATGTGATAGAGTTACTCTGGGCAGATACATGCAGCAGATGCAGGTAAGTCACTTACTTGCAGCTGAGGCAGACTGAAGAGCAGGTGAAGTACTCATCAGGGAAGAAGGAGTAGAGGGGTATCTTGTCATCAAAGATCTCCCCACAGAACCTGTCACTCAGGGCCTGGAGAGGAGGGGAGAAGGAGAGAGATGAGGAAACCAAGGGGTGGAAAGGGAGGAGGCAAGCAGAGTCATGAGGTCAAAAACAAACAATCAGTGGGTTTTGGAAAGGCCTATTTACCCAGACAAGCATCAAATTCCCATTAAAATTCACTAGTACTGGCATTACCTGTCTATCAAACAAATGAATTATGCGACAATGCAAAGAGATATCAACACACACAGACCTGCAAGGCGCTGAAGACGATGGCCGGTTGGCGGGGCGATCGGGTGGCAGTGTTCCTGACTTGCTGGCGTACAGCCTCCAGGAGCAGAGAGTAGTTGGTCGGTGGAGTGATGGTCTGTGTGCCCACGTACTGCACTGAGCTGAAGGCCTCTGTACCCAGGCCCAGGTCATGGAAGCGCCTCTGGAGCTGAGTGTCTGCATAGCCAGGGACATCTGTTCGCTCTGTGGGGACAAAGTAGGACATTGTCATGGGTTGAGTTCACCCACCCACCTGACTGCTGTGTAAATGGTGTAGTATGTGTGGGTGTGACTGAAGTAGCTGGGGAATCTGTATCTGTGGATGTGTCTCAGACAGTGTGACGGTTAAGTATGATTCTGACCGTACATAAGAAAATGTTGGTGTGTTGTTGTTAATTTCAATAATAAAAATGAATTTTATTTATCCCTAAGGGGCTATTACTTTGGGCAGATGAGTCTGCAACAACATGACAGCATACCCCAACCATACCACAATGTGTTGCCTAACAACTCAGGAGCAAAATGTTGTGTAATGCATGCACAGAAACAGATGATTGAATGTGGTGCATGTTAGTGACTGGGCCTCTCCTGTACATACCATGGCCCAGTAGCTGGGTGTGGGTGGTCTCCTGGAACACGATGACCGCGGGCCCCAGGGAGGAGAGGGGAACGTCCATGCCACAGCGGCTGGAGAGGGCACGCAGCTCGGGGGTGAAGTGCTTCAGGTAGGCCCCTGAGGCGCTGCTTAGGAACTGGAACATGTCGTTGTGCAGCCTCTCGGCCCGCGTGCGGTACACCACCACATCCGATACGGCCAGCACCTTCAGCAGCAGACGCATGCGCTGGTTCTGGTTGGCCGCTGCCCCCAGCAGGCCCTCTGTGTCCAAAGCCACAAGGCCCAGCCCGGGGTCAAAGGCGGCCCACACGCCCACCGTGCAGGAGCTGGGGGACTTGGAGGTGTAGAACACAGTATCCCCGCCAAACAGGATGTGGTTGAGGGTGTGGGACTTGCCGTCGCCCGTGTTGCCGAAGATGGAGAGGACCTTGACGCCCTGCATGTCACCGCAGCCCAGCCTCTCCAGGAACTGAGCCTCATCGTGGACCTGGGTTAATGTTGGAGAGGATGGGAGATCAAACTATGTTATAGGCAGCTGTAAGATTTTATGTTGGCAGATACATGCCAAATTACTTTACCTGTAGGAGCAATTTTGGCTTATGTAGTTGTTGTGTTGTGTATATAGTTTGTCTATATTTATTCAATTTAATGTGAACACTAGAGGGCACTATATCGACTTGGGTCATGGGTCAAATGTATAGGCACACAGGTGACCAGGTAGTATGGATGCACAGAGGTATGGAGAAAAAACATGCAGATGTTATTGCCGTAGGTGCATATTTTTAGTTTTAATGTGTTAATAGTGAGCAGGGTAAGAAAACCACATAAATAGGACAAAATGGCTCCTCCGTTACCATTTGGCCTAACAATTATGTTATGAAAGAAGGCGACATTACACTGAATATAGTGATCAGTAGCCACAAGGCTCAACCTTACCCTTATTCGTGACTCAAATTGCATTTCATTACATTGAGCCATTGCATGTCCCCTTTAGCCTTGCGAAGAAAATGTCCCGACGATACTCAAATCATCTGTTTAAATGCAAATACGCCTCGCACGCGTTCCAGTTCTTTGAAACATTTGAATTTAGAACTTAACATTCATATAAGCGAGAGTTTTTAAAATTGAAAAAGATACTAACTGTATGACGTTTTAGGAAAGTTGCAAAAAACTACCAAAGAAATGCATACAAAGATAACCCCAACCCATTCCACCTCACAGTCAGCCTCCACATCCTCCCTTCACAACCAGAAATCATGCCTACAACACCAGCAGTGCTGTCTGCCAGCAGTAATCTTCTATGATTTATTGAGAGATTCAAGGGCTATCGTCATTAAGTAAAATATATATATATTTGTTTACTTTGCCCCAGAAGCATATAACTGCAAGGCACTCCAACATCAATGTGCTTACCTGATGTCGGGGACACAGTGAACAGTTGGGGCCGATTTCAATGTTAAACGTTTCCTTGGTGTTAAATACAGTCTGTGAACAAACTTAAAATGTATAAGTTGATGGTTTGATTTACGGGATGCCACAGTCGTATTTTTCCATATTCTGTTCCAGTTAAAGGGTTGTTCAGATTCAATTAGATCTGTGGACCATACTTTTTAATGGCTAGCTCAGAATGAGCTTTCCAAAAGTTGTTTATATATTATAAATAAATCCCATGGTTCCGTAATTGGATTTCCTAAAGGGGCTCCATAGGCCAGCATGGCTGACCTAAGTTGTGAATACAGAAGAAAATGTGTTTCCTGGTAATGTGTACACACCTTTCAAATCTTGGAATGTTCTCAAACCATTGCTGTCCATGATATTAGTACGGGTATGGATTCCACATTTGTGTGAGCAATAATAAGCCCAAAGCGTAGTTGACATTATTTAAGGGATACGGTGAAGACCACCAGGGCAATAGGCAACACCATATGTCTCTATACTCAGCCGGGAGAGCCGAAGAATCACGTCTAAACCAGTTTAGGGTGGGACGTAAATACAATTTACATTTGGGTACGGACATTCCTCCTCCGTCTTTCCCTCTTTGTAAATTTGTTCATTTGATCATAAATGGTTTACCTTGCCATATACATCTTTAAACCGCACTATGACTTTCATCCCAACAGACAGAACGAGGAACAATGGGAAGCATTGAACTACAGGAATTCAGCGGTGGCTATATATTTATTTTGACAATAGATATTCTGCCGGTTAAAGCCACTGTGCTATTATTTCATCTACCGAGGGGTTTTTTCTCCGTTCATATTGAATTGATTTGAGCGTTCTGTTAATGTTTCTGGATATGGTTGTATCTAAGGAAGGAAATATATCTACTCCCAAATACTTAAGATGAGAAATGACTGGTAGAGATGGAGTCCTGAGATGGTAGACCTTGGGCTCCAGAGAGCTAGGCTCAATTCCACAAGACAGTTAATTAGCTTCAGTCTAGACTTGTGTGTTACTTGCTGCTTTTAGCAAAACACTAGTGTTGCTCCCAATTGTATTGGGTTGCACAAAAACAGTACACAGGAAGCCAGAAGTTAAATACAATTCCATTTCAATGGTGCTGGTGGGCAGGATGGTTTGTGATTATGGTGGTGGGAATGAGATACAGAACATCTAAAGGATCACATTATTAAACAGGCTTTACAAATGTGGGTCTGTTGATGACCCACTTCCTCTCTGCATACCTCTAGTCAAAATGATAATTTCGATATTCTGTCTCAAATCCCCCCCCAGTCGTAGTGACCAACCATCCTAACCACCGGTGCAGTAAATCAAAATGGAATTGTATTTAATTTCCGGAATTCCTCTCGGACTGTTTTTGTGCAACCCAATATAACTGGGATCAACATGTATGTAAATACACAATGATTGCTAAAAGCAGCGAGAGTGTGGTGCGTTTGCACAGCCTGATTCATTAGGGACTTTCCTGAAAGGAAAAACAAACAATACCAGGCATGCTGACATACCATAGACATAGATAGAGGAATAATATTTATATATGTGCCATTATAGTGTCTGTGATAGTATGGGAAGCGCCATTGAGGCTATAACCCATAGGAATCCCCACCCAGTTGACTACTTTAAAATGGCGGAATCCCACAATGGCGCTGCCCATGTTAAAACGGCCCTTTGGCCACTAGAGGCCTCTATAATTATCTATGTAACAGACATCAAGGTATAATACTCCTGCCCTTTTAAAAACGAACCATCTTTAACGTTAACATTGACTAGCTAGTCATACTTACATGGCTAAAGTTCCTTTCAAGTTAACTGCGCGTCGACCATTTCGACGAATTTGCTACAAAATAAGAATAGCCTACCAGTACTGTTCAATGGCTAACATTACCCGTCGTAATGTTAGCTTAGGTTTAGACGAGGCCCATGTCAAAATAATGAGTAACGATAGCTAACTAACACCGTAGTTGGCTGTTAGTTGTGCAAGACGGGATGGCAACGTGATATATTTAACTTTATTAACACAAACATTACAACTGGCTAATGTTACCCTTTGGTCAACCAGATGGGCTTTGTTTTCATTCTACCTAGCCAGTTAACGTTTGTTGCGTGCTAGCAAATCGACGTCGTTACCTGTAGGTTTTCTTGTTCGTCAACCAAAAGAAAACTCCGACCATTTTCCGAGTGTTCTTCTGTTGTTTTCATGTGACAGAGCGATACCTCCTCCATTTCTTTCATTAGTACTTCGGACATTGTTATTAAACCATCCCTGGCCTGACGGTAGCAGAAACTTCCCCCACTCCGGACAACAACAATACAACGCGTGGATTGGCGAGGGAGGAGCCATCAGCAACAGAGCACGGAAAAGACTACGTAGTTACGTGAGGAGCGTTCTGTCGTATGCTGAGCAGCAGCACCATCTTGTGGTGAATATGCAAGTTGACACGATTAGTGAAAACCACTGAACGCGAGGGAAGGGAGCACACACAATTAAATGCTGGACCGTTTAGAGTCGAAATAGAATAATACAAAATCCCCATACGAATCCGTCGGTTTAATCGAGAGATATCTGTTGTTGTTTTTTTTTGCATGGGCTGCATCTCAATATACTGCGTCCGCTGATGTCAGCCTTCCTTATCTGCGGTGAAAGGTGGCAGAGCTACAGCAGTGTTTGTCAGACCATGATACTTCCCGAAAATCGGTCTTCTCACGAAAACATCTGGAGCGTTCAAACGGTTATAGCCCATAACTATTATGACCCCTTTGTGGAAAGTAGAGTAGCCTACATGTCGGGTTTGCTCTAGGACGCTCAAAAGACTCATCTGAAAGTAGCCCGGTACCAGTTTTAAAAAATGAATATTAGTATTGTATACATTAAATGTATGTCAATATATATATTTTTACAAATAATTTATTGATCTTATATCTCTGAGATATAGGAAAGACACTTCAAAACAAACATTTGTTTCCTCGAATATTTTTTAAACATATTTTTTGATAACTAATTGGGTCCTAAAATTTTTAACCAAATAGCTAAATGTTCCTTGTTATAACAATCTTAAAACAAATCCATATGTTAGCTTACCTGCTTCAGGTGATAGAAATCTGAACAAACTACCAGTGCTTTGAAAATGAGATTTAATTAAACTTTTTTTGTGGATATATTGTCTCACATTCCTACGGCCAAAAGGACCAGCCGCACAGACAATCGGCAAAGTACATTAAAATATTATTTTAATCAACATTCTGGCTTGTTGAGGTCGTGAGAGGAAACTTTCCTGATTCAAACGCTCATGTCTGCCCGACGTAGAATTCAATGCAATTCAACATTGGGTTTCCAGGCAATGCTCTACCAAGCAAACGAGCAGTAACTGCTAATTGAGTGGAACTGAGAAAAATGGCAATAACATTTTTTTAATTGTCCACATTTACATTTACATTTAAGTCATTTAGCAGACGCTCTTATCCAGAGCGACTTACAAATTGTCCAACCAAATGAGTTCAGTAGAAATGTCTTATCTGTTATCTTACTATCAGGGAATGTTTTATTCATATTGACCCTGACATCTGACATGACCTTTGACCCAAAATGGCAGTTGCTGCCTTGTTGCTTGGTACACCCACTGGGATGTGTTTCCATACAAAAGTATGTGGACACCCCCCTGGCTATTTCAGCCAGACCCGTTGCTGACAGATGTATACATTTTTTTCATGTATATACTTGTTTTATTTAATCTTTATTTAACTAGGCAAGTCAGTTAAGAACAAATTCTTATTTACAATGACGGCCTACCAAAATGCAAAAGGTCTCCTACGGGGACGGGTGCTGGGATTAAAAATACAAATAAATTAAATACAATTATAGAACAAAACACATATTACGGCGAGAGACAACACAACACTACATAAAGAGAGACCCATGACGACAACAGAGTGGCAGCAACACAACATGACAACATCATGGTAGCAACACAACATGGCAGCAGCAGAACATGGTAGCAGCACAAAACATGGTAGAAACAATATTGGGCAGAGACAACAGCACAAAGGACAAAAAGGTAGAGACAACAATACATCATGCAAAGCAGCCACAACTCTCAGTAAGAGTGTCCATGATTGAAGAGATGGAGATAAAACTGCCCAATGTGAGTGTTTGTTGCAGCTTGTTCCAGTCGCTAGCTGCAGCGAACTGAAAAGGCGAGCGACCCGGGGATGTGTGAGCTTTGGGGACCTTCAACAGAATGTGACTGGCAGAACGGGTGTTGTATGTGGAGGATGATGGCTGCAGTAGATATCTCAGATAGGGGGGAGTGAGGCCTAAGAGGGTTTTATAAATAAGCATCAACCAGTGGGTCTTGCGACGGGTATACAGAGATGCCCAATTTACAGAGAAGTATAGAGTGCAGTGATATGTCCTATAAGGAGCATTGGTGGAAAATCTGATGGCCGAATGATAAAGAACATCTAGCCGCTCCAGAGCACCCTTACCTGACGATCTATAAATTATGTCTCCGTAATCTAGCATGGGTAGGATGGTCAACTGAATCATGGTTATTTTGGCAGCTTGGGTGAAAGAGCAGTGATTACGATAGAGGAAACCAATTCTAGATTTAAACTTTAGCCTGCAGTTTTGATATGTGCTGAGAGAAGGACAGTGTACCGTCTAGCCATACTCCCAAGTACTCGTATGAGGTGACAACCTCAAGCTCTAAACCCTCAGAGGTAGGAGAGGGGCATTCTTCTTACCAAACCACATGACCTTTGATTTGGAGGTGTTCAGAAGTTAAGTTTAACACAAGTTGAGCACACAGCCATGCAATCTCCATAGACAAACATTGGCAGTAGAATGGCCTTACTGAAGAGCACAGTGACTTTCAACATGGCCCTGTCATAGGGTGCCACCTTTCCAACAAGTCAGTCCGTCAAATTTCTGACCTGCTAGAGCTGCCCCCGGGCAACTGTAAGTGCTGTTATTGTGAAGTGGAAACGTTTAGGAGCAACAACGGGTCTGCGAAGTGGTAGGCCACACAAGCTAAAAGAACTTGATCGCCGAATGCTGAAGCCCGTACAAATCGCCTGTCTTCATTTGCAACACTCACTACCGAGTTCCAAACTGCCTCTGGAAGCAGCGTCAGCACAATAACTGTTTGTTGGGAACTTCATCAAATGGGTTTCCATGGCCGCACACAAGCCAAACATCAACATGCGCAAAGCCAAGTGACGGTTGGAGTGGTGTAAAGCTCACCGCCATTGGACACTGGAGCAGTGAACGTGTTCTATGGAGTGATGAATCACACTTCACCCTCTGGCAGTCCGATGAACGAATCTAAGTTAAGCAGATGCCAGGAGAACGCTACCTGCCCGAATGCATAGTACAAACTGTAAAGTTTGGTGGAAGAGGAATAATGGTCTTTCATGGTTCTGGCTAGGCCCCTTAGTTCCAGTGAAGCGAAATCTTAATGGTACAGCATACAATAACTTTCTAGACGATTCTGTGCTTCCAACTTGTGGTAACAGTTTGGGGAAGGCACTTTCATGTTTCAGCATTCCAATGCCCCTGTGCACAAAGTGAGTTCCATACAGAAATGGTTTGTCTAAATCAGTGTGGAAGAACTTGACTGGCCTGCACAGAATTGTGACATCAACCCCATCGAACACCTTTGGGATGAACTGGAACTCTGACTGAAAGCCAGGCCTAATCGCCCAACATCAGTGCCTGACCTCAATAATGATATTGTGCCTGAATGGAAGTAAGTCCCTGCAGCAATGTCCCGACATCTAGTGGAAAACCTTCCCAGAAGAGTGGAGGCTGTTAAAGCAGCGAAGGGGGGACCAACTCCATATTAATGCCCATGATTTTAGAATGAGATGTTCGATGAACAGGTGTCCACATAATCATGTAGTGGACTTTAGTCTGAGACTGCCATCATTGAAGTTGTTTGTGGTGATGAGGGGCACTGTACAAAACAAAGTCATGAGGGATAGGATCGTCTCTAACCAATCAGAGTATCAAAGCCAATGACACATTTTCAAACCGCCATTTTAACCACGTGTGTTCTGGCTCTGGCCCAACCCATTGGTTTCTGGACCAATCAGATGGCCCTGAATGTTATTCGGGGAAGGTACTCAGATCCAGACTCACTACAGAGAAGAAACTAACGTCTGTGGGTGTGGCGTAACGTTTGGCCGGAGCAAGGAGTCTGGGGTAGCCAGGAAACGTAACTCCTGCTCTCACAACCACTTTTACAGTTGCAGCAGGGAAGCAATGGAGCTCGAGTTAGTCTGATATGCGAGCAGGTGTCCACATATTTTTGGTCATGTAGTGTAGTTTGATACTTGTATCAGCAAAGAGCAAGCAATAAAACCAAGGTAAACTGTAGACACTGTAGCCCAAAGCCTGGTTACACCAAGGTAAACCGTAGACACTGTAGCCCAAAGCCTGGTTTCACCAAGGTAAACCGTAGACACTGTAGCCCAAAGCCTGGTTTCACCAAGGTAAACCGTAGACACTGTAGCCCAAAGCCTGGTTTCACCAAGGTAAACCGTAGACACTGTAGCCCAAAGCCTGGTTTCACCAAGGTCACTGTAGCCCAAAGCCTGGTTTCACCAAGGTAAACCGTAGACACTGTAGCCCAAAGCCTGGTTTCACCAAGGTAAACCGTAGACACTGTAGCCCAAAGCTTGGTTTCACCAAGGTAAACCGTAGACACTGTAGCCCAAAGCCTGGTTTCACCAAGGTAAACCGTAGACACTGTAGCCCAAAGCTTGGTTTCACCAAGGTAAACCGTAGACACTGTAGCCCAAAGCCTGGTTTCACCAAGGTAAACCGTAGACACTGTAGCCCAAAGCCTGGTTTCACCAAGGTAAACCGTAGACACTGTAGCCCAAAGCTTGGTTTCACCAAGGTAAACCGTAGACACTGTAGCCCAAAGCCTGGTTTCACCAAGGTAAAAAGCAGTGACTGACGTTAGTGATTGCAGTTACTGCCTTTGTTCTGGGTTTCACTGTAATTTTTTTTGCAGTTACTGCAAAAATGACCTCCCATTTTCTCCATAACACAACACAATGGAGGCAAGATATTGTTCCACGTGATAAAGCATGTATTGAATGTATCAAAAATGTCAGTAACACATTTTTGACCGAATGTGCAGTTAATGCTCTTTTTCTTGGTATGACATGCACTCCACAGTAAATTCAGAACGTTTTGTGCCTGGGTATATTTATTGGAATAGTCCTTCCATAGACTGAACTTGCTAATGTTCATTAAATATGTGTTAACAGAGATGTACAGTTGAAGTCGGAAGTTTACATACACCTTAGCCAAGTACATTTAAACTCAGTTTTTCACAATGCCTGACATTTAATCCTAGTAGAAATTCCCTGTCTTATGTCAGTTAGGATCACCACTTTATTTTAAGAATGTGAAATGTATTACAGCTTTTATTTCTTTCATTCACATTCCCAGTGGGTCAGAAATGTACATACACTCAATTAGTATTTGGTAGCATTGCCTTTAAATTGTATAACTTGGGTCAAACGTTTCAGGTAGCCTTCCACAAGCTTCCCACAATACGTTGGGTGAATTATGACCCATTCCTCCAGACAGAGCTGGTGTAACTGAGTCAGGTTTGGAGGCCTTCTTGCTCGCACACACTTTTTCAGTTCTGCCCACAAATTTTCTATAAGATTGAAGTCAGGGCTTTGTGATGGCGACTCCAATACCTTGACCTTGTTGTCCTTAAGCCATTTTGACACAACTTTGGAAGTTTGCTTGGGGTCATTGTCCATTTGGAAGACCCATTTGCAACCAAGCTTTAACTTCCTGACTGATGACTTGAGATGTTGCTTCAATATATCCACATAATTTTCCTACCTCATGAAGCCATCTATTTTGTGAAGTGCACCAGTCCATCCTGCAGCAAAGCACCCCCACAGCATGATAATATAATAATAATATAATATATGCCATTTAGCAGACGCTTTTATCCAAAGCGACTTACAGTCATGTGTGCATACATTCTACGTATGGGTGGTCCCGGGGATCGAACCCACTACCCTGGCGTTACAAGCGCCATGCTCGACCAACTGAGCTACAGAAGGACCACTTTCACGGTTGGGATGGTGTTCTTTGGCTTGCAAACATCCCCCTTTTTTCCTCCAAACATAACGATGGTCATTATGGCCAAACAGTTCTATTTTTGTTTCATCAGACCAGAGGATATTTCTCCAAAAAGTACGATTTTTGTCCCCATGTGCAGTTGCAAACTGTACGGCTGTTTTCTGTTTTTGGAGCAGTGGCTTCTTCCTTGCTGAGCGGCCTTTCAGAGGATGTCGATATAGGACTAATTTTACTGTGGACATAGATCCTTTTGTACCTGTTTCCTCCAGCATCTTCACAAGGTACTTTGTGATTTGATTTGCACTTTTCACACCAAAGTACGTTCATCTCTAGGAGACAGAACGCGTCTCCTTCCTGAGCGGCTACATGGTCCCATGGTGTTTATACGTGCACACTATTGTTTGTGCAGATAAATGTGATACCTTCAGGCGTTTGGAAATTGCTCCAAAGGATGAACTAGACTTGTGGAGGTCTTGGCTGATTTCTTTTGATTTTCCCATGATGTCATGCAAAGAGGCACTGAGTTTGAAGGTTGGCCTTGAAATGCATCTACAGGTACACCTCCAATTGACTCAAACTATGTCAATTAGCCTACCAGGAGCTTCTACATCCATGGTATCATTTTCTGGAATTTTCCAAGCTGTTTAAAGGCACAGTCAACTTAGTGTATGTAAACTTCTGACCCACTGGAATTGTGATACAGTGAATTATAAGTGAAATAATCTGTCTGTAAACAATTGTTGGTTAAATCACTTGTGTCATGCAAAAAGTGGATGTCCTAACCGACTTGCCAAAACCATAGTTTGTTTACAAGAAATTTGTGGCGTGGTTGAAAAACAAGTTTTAATGACTCCAACCTAAGTGTATGTAAACTTCTGACTTCAACTGTATAAATATCACATCACAGAGTGGCTTCAGTGGCGCCACTGCTGCTGAACTGAAATGGAGAGAAATTCCATCACTGCTGTGCCCACTGTCTTGGTTCAACAGATGAGGCAACTCCCAAAATAATCAATTATCTTCACTACTCCACTGTCACCCAAAACGATCAATTATTAAACCTCTTCAGCATCGGCTCACCTAGAATAGATTATATCATTATCAATTGGCCTATCAACACATCTTAGTTATCCCTCTTCCAGAACACCCTCCCCCCTTTCTCTCTCTTGCTAAATTCAGTCTAACAGGATTAAGTAAAAGACCCTTTAGTGTATTCGAAAGCTGTCCAAAAGTAGATCTCAAAATGATATTTGATTCAAATTCTTGGAACATTTGGGGTGTGAAGGTTATCACTGATGTTAAGGTTGGAAATGAGCCCAGCACGAACAGTAAACTCTATGTAGTAGAATCTTGCACAATTGATTTATGACATAAAAATGACCCCAAAAAAAGTGAATACACAAATATGTAATTCACCTTTACAGTCCAACCTGGGCCCTGTCCAAGACAGGGTGCAATTCTGATGTTGGTGAAACATAAATCTACCATTTAGCATCTTATATTTGAAACATTATTTCAAAAAGTTGCTATTATTATGTTGAAACTGAACAGAAGTCCTTGTTGCATCCTCTCTGAGAGATGGTGCGCATACAGCCTCGCCCTTAAAATGTATTTCTATATCTGCGAGACAAGGAAACAATGCATCAATTAGAATGGCAGCTACAGACTGACAGTCCAGTAGCACACCAACCTTGACATTACAGTAGACGGTTTGGCTTACCCATAGAAGTCCAAGGCGGGACCGTTATTCAGTTGACCGCGATACATACTGGTAGTTGTAGTGCATTGACTCTCAGCATGTTACATAGTGACATGTGCAAAAACTACATTTCCCCAGACCTGTCACTGAGCGTTCCCGCTCCTATTGGCTGGCAGCTCCAGCCGCAGCCCCAGAGAATGAATGAAATTGAAATTGCTGGTATATTACATGTGCAATACCGGGATCTGCAGTGTTACATTGTATCTATCATACTATATCAAAATGGCCACAGTGGTACAGAACCCCCTGAAATCGTAAGTGCATACATTTTATCTTTGACATTTTTAGGGATACATTTGTGGATGCTGTCAGTCCATGTAGCCTCGGTAATCGTTGACAATTTTATGCATCGTAAAGAAGTACCATGCCTATAGGCTACATCGCTATTATATAGCAAGCTACAAATATTTATATGGAGTGTAATAGCGATGGAAAGGTATATATGAAACAGCTTTATTGTTCTTAGCAAGCCGGGTTATGTTCCAAAATGTAGAGCTGCCTATGCATGCCTAGAAACAATTTCACTGAGCCAGTAATTACATGAGGACGCTATGGTGGAATGTTGAGGTACAATTTATGACCCGGTGTCCCTAGTCAATAGACAAGATCGCAGCCAACTTGCATGGCTGGTCAGGTAGCGCTTTTACAATAGCGAAAAATAGCGAGTGGCAGTGTTTTTTTGAAAAGGTTGTGCTTGATACCTGTTCACATTATTGCGTTAGGCTGTAAACAGGTAGGTAAAGCCAAGCTGGTGGGAGCCTCTGTCGGCTGAAACCTAATACCCTTTGGACATAATTTTCTTGGCGACAGACCTCTTGGCAAAATAGCCTACGTGCTTGCGATTATAATGGCAGCCGTGTTTACAGGCAGCGCACCTTCGCTCCACAAGACACGCGTTCCTATCTGCAAACACCTGATACAATATTGTGTAAGCTTGCATCATATAAAATGGTTAACTTATGTGCCGGGAGTGGTTGCTTTTATTAGACTAGTGTCATCTCTACCAGTCGCGTTGAACGGTGAACATTCCATCAAGTTTCAATTCGATTCCTTTGTGCAGAATTTACACAATAACATTTCAACGTGCGGAATTCAGCCTGGGCTCGTTTCCAAAAGGTGTCTGTGCGTCTGTCCGCTTGGTGAGATGCAGTTGACACCTTTTCGATGAGAAATAATTGAAAACATAATACATCGACTCTCGAATATGTATTTTTGGAGTGTTGTTTGGATAAATTTAGGCATTTGCAGCCTGTCTAACAAAGAACGTGGTAGCCTACTGTAGCGCGGAACACATTGGATGGTACCTGAGCGGGAATGTAGTTGCGATGCAGCCGATGCTGTGCAGTCAGCGCTATCTGAAATCCAGACAGGCGACATTTCATATAATTCATGACAACCCATTACCTTAAGTATACGAATAGCCCGTTACAAGCAACAGTGAACTGCTTTAATTAATGTTTTTGTCTTCAACATAATTTATTTGATTCCGTCGTTGCGCGACAGTGATGGCATTCTAATTATCGGGGAAGCCTAACTTGTGTCAGTTATTTGTTGCCATAGGATATGGCCAACTAGTCTAAAATGTTGGGTTATTCATATATGCGTAAATAAAATGGTACATTCGTGTGTGAGTTTTAGTAAGGCAAAACTGCACCTCTTAAAACGTATTAAATCAGCCTATTGCCTACCGATACTGATCGTGAACAGCACAGGAACCCGAGGTGAAAGATGGTGCTGGAGGCCTGAGCTATGCCGCTCATTTTCTCATTATAATATTCTCCGTTTAGGCTGCCCCATTGTTATACGAGAGTAACTAGAACATTTTATATGCATTTGTTGCTTTTGCTGTTGCTGCTTTTAAATACATTTTAAGATGACTATTAGGATCTTGTCCTGAAAGCAGACAGAATTCACACAGTCACACACTGTTTAGGCGAACCAACAGTAGCCTACCACCCATTTGGTCATTTATCAGTTATCAGTTGTGAGTTCCATGTCATGGGAGTGTTTTAGCAACCCCGCGCACATCTGCGCTCCCAGTGAGGCGCGCGCGGCTGAGTTCCTTTCTGCTGGTCTCTGGCTGCTCAATTACTGGGAACAAGTGGGGACATAGACACTCCCAGAAGCCTTTGCAAGGCCATTTCAATGGGATTTGTTTGACTTATTTGCATGAAAAATAGGAATGAGGGTGAGCAAAGGGAATGGCATGGGATAGGAGCCATCAGTGGACTAGGAACTGATCAATTCTGACTTGAATGTTTCTCAGTAAGGGTCTAGTTAATACCCTCTACCACGGCTCCCGCTGCTTATATAATGGTATCTAGCCTACTGAATGCACTAGTTATTGAGGACAACACTGATTTAGAGTATTCGGAGCTCACTACTCAACTGTTGTCCAATGCATCTCAGAGGTTCAAAGAGTTCAGTGTGTGTAAGCACATCCTCTGGGAACCATCAATCTACTGGGCATTCCCCTAGCCTCTCCAATAGTCCTCCTTTAATCTCTCTGCTACTCTTCTTCTCTCTCTCTCTCTCTCTCTCTCTCTCTCTTTTCTCTCTCTCTGTTTCTCTCTCTCTCTCACCCACCCCTTGCTTCCCTCATATTGCCATCCCTGACTCACAGCTCAATTCTCAGTTCTTTAGGGGTCCCTCTCTCCGTTCATTCTCTTGCCATCCATCCTCAAACCTACCCCTTGCCCATATCATGTCTCTTTGTTTTTAACTCTTTTTCTCTTCCTCCATTGTCTGCCCCCCCCCCCCCAATCCTTTCATTCTGTCAGTCTACTTGGAGAAGGAGGCCATATGCTGACTGACTGTTGTGATAGTTATTCTGCCGTGCCTGACTGATCCGAGGGAAATGAATTCCACATAATTCTGTGCTCAGGCACTGTTTAAAGGAACAGCCAGGCCTGCTGAGTTCACTGGAGCCTGAGCATCCTCTCTCTCTCTCTCTCTCTCTCTCTCTCTCTCTCTCTCTCTCTCTCTCTCTCTCTCTCTCTCTCTCTCTCTCTCTCTCTCTCTCTCTCTCTCTCTCTCTCTCTCTCTCTCATCTCTCTCTCTCATCTCTCTCTCTCTTTCTCATCTCTCTCTCTCTCTCTCTCTCTCTCTCTCTCTCTCTCTCTCTCTCTCTCTCTCTCTCTCTCTCTCTCTCTCTCTCTCTCTCTCTCTCTCTCTCTCTCTCTCTCTCTCTCTCTCTCTCTCTCTCTCTCTCTCTCTCTCTCTCTCTATTTCTTTCTCTCTCACACCTCTCTCACTCCTCTCGCTCTCTCTCTCCCTCTCTCATCTCTCTCTCATCTCTCTCTCATCTCTCTCTCTCTCTCTCTCTCTATTTCTTTCTCTCTCACACCTCTCTCACTCCTCTCGCTCTCTCCCTCTCTTTTTGTTTGGGAATTTATTTTCTGGTTTATTGCCATCAGTCCCCCTTTTTTCCACATAGACGTTCTTCTCTTTGTCTTCATGGAAAGACTAGAGAGGGACACAGATACGTATTTTTAGCTCTATGACCTATTTCTCCATTGCTACCTAACCAACTGTCAGTCACTTCCCTGTGCTTTGGGATCCAATATGGTCACCAGCTGTAGTCAAGTTGTAGTTCAGGACAGGGAGAATAGGAACTACAACAGCCCTTTACAGTAGTGGCCAAGGAGGCTATTAGAATATTTCACTTAGGAAACCTCCATTGGATGTGCAAGAAAGACACAGGAAGTAGTTCTAGTATGCCATGCACAGCAATGAGAGGGCTATGATTCATCAGCCATGTTGTCCAACATAGTTTGACTGGTGCTGGAGTAGTAGGGTCATTTGGATAGGGCATGCGACTGTGGGGGGACGGTCGGGACATGGATCTAGCTGTGTGACTGGGAACAGTCAGAAGAGCCCCTAAAATAGTCCGATTTCAGGCTGACTGAAAGGAAGACAGACGTGTAATAATGAGGGTAATGAAGGGTAATGAAAGGGTTGAATGAAGAAGAGAGGGGAACGAGGACGTCATTCCAAACATGCATGTATTTGGATGGATGCCTTTTGGCAGTTTTTGTTTTGTGTGCAAAATTTTTTTTTATTTGGGGTTATAAACATGGTACCTTTGCTTTATTGTCATTGACTGAGACTGTGACCATGGCAGGTAGGGATGGAACGAACAGGGTGATGCAAGGTGTCCGCTGACAGAAGATGGGCTTGGTGAAGTGCACGCAATGCAACTGACTGCACAGAATAGGCCGCAGCAATAAACATGCTTGAATTGCATTGCACCTTTGCATGGCACAGAGAGAAGGTCCCTCCTTATACATCACGGGGAAAGAAAACCCATTGGAAGAAATCATGTCACTGGTGTTTGTAGACATTTAGATCAGTGGTAAAGCGAGTGTTGTGGACATCCACCAGTGGAGGCTGCTGAGGGGAGGAAACCATGGATACCACGTGTTTAATGTATTTCATTCCATTCCAAAGATTCCACTCCAGCCATTACCACAAGCCCCTCCTCCGCAATTAAGGTGCCAGCAACCTCCTGTGACGTCCACATGGCATAAGAATCTACTTCTACGGGCATCCTTAACAGTCCTACTCAGTCCTATAATAATCTACTTCTACGGGCATCCTTAACAGTCCTACTCAGTCCTATAATAATCTACTTCTACGGGCATCCTTAACAGTCCTACTCAGTCCTATAATAATCAACTTCTACGGGCATCCTTAACAGTCCTACTCAGTCCTATAATAATCTACTTCTACGGGCATCCTTAACAGTCCTACTCAGTCCTATAATAATCTACTTCTACGGGCATCCTTAACAGTCCTACTCAGTCCTATAATAATCTACTTCTACGGGCATCCTTAACAGTCCTACTCAGTCCTATAATAATCTCAAAGTATTCCTGCTTGTCCTCTCTCGAAACATTCCTCTAATCCCTGTCTGGTCATCACTACACTCTTATTCTCTCAGACAGACAGACAGGCAGGCAGGCAGGCAGACAGACAGACAGAGACAGACAGGCAGACAGACAGGCAGACAGGCAGACAGACACAGACACACACACACACACACACACACACACACACACACACACACACACACACACACACACACACACACACACACACACACACACACACACACACACACACACACACACACACACACACACACACACACACACACACACACACACACACACACACACACACACACACACACACACACACACACACACACACACACACACACACACACACACACACACACACACACACACACACACAATTCTGTACATTCTGCAGTAGTCCCATTCTACAGAATACTAGTTCCTCTGAGGTAATTCCTGTAGTTCCGTTGTCTCTGGCCACTGGTATGGATCTCTGCTAGAAACTGGTGGGTGGAGTCATGTGAAGCAAATGAGTATTTCCTCATGCAGCACGTTAATAATGTTGGAGAGAGAACGAGAGGGAGAGGAGAGAGAGCGAGAAGGGAGGAAGGATCCATCCACGTAATAACAGCGAAAGTGCAGAGTCAATAAATCTCACCTGAAGGACCAGTGTTCAGCCACGGTGGCTGGATTGCCATGCCCTGATGTACTGCCCGAAATGCACACTCCGACTCACGGTACAAATACACAGAATATATGAACACATAGACACAGAATATACAAACACATACAAACACATATACACAGAATATGCAGACATATACACAGAATATACAAACACAAATACACAGAATATACAAACACAAACACACAGAATATACATACACACACACACAGAATATACATACACACACACAGAATATACAAACACATACACACAGAATACACAAACACAAACACATACACACAGAATACACAAACACATGCTTTACACACACAAGCTCCAGACACACAATATACAGACACACAAGGAATATGTATTGTGCATAAACAGACTCACAGCATCAGCAACACCCAGCTGTAGCAGTGTTGTCCGACTCCAGTCCTTGACGACCCCTAACAGGACACGCCTTTGTTGTAGATCTGGCCTAGCCATCTTGTTTCAAGAGGACCACAATGGAAATAAGTCCCAGACTTTAGTGTGTGTTATCCTACGGCTTTTTCAAGTTTTACGCGAGCTTGTTTTTTTTTTCAAATGGTCAAATGAATGAACTAAACTAAGCACTGGACAAACAAACCTGATTCAACTCACTGAGGGCTTGTTGATTAGTTGACAAGTTGAATCAGATGTGCTTGTCCAGGGCTACGGTACAAAATGTGTACTGTTGTGGGTACTGGGGGACTGGAGTTGGGAAACACTGTCCTGTAGAATACACTCACCATAGACAGACACACAGATATGACACTTTATGCAAAACCAGAGGCCTGTAACATGGCAACAAGGTAGTTACGGTAACATGCAGATGAATACAAAACATACCAAACACAGACCTATAGATACATAGACACACCTGCTGTACAGATGCATTCTCTCTCTCCACACACATCTGCACACACACACGCACGCACACACTCGCACGCACACACTCGCACACACACACGCGCACGCACGCACACACACACTCGCACACACACATACACACACACACAGTGATGGGCGGGAAAATCGATACAGTTACACAGTTACATTCCACAATGTTATATTTGCGCTGCTTGGCTTTTCCTGCACCAAAACTCACAGCTTGTTCTCCATCTTCTTTTTTTTAGGGAGACAATTTGTTTTCAGCACTTTTATTAACATGACTGATCAAACGTCATTTTCTCATGCCTCTCTCTCGTCCCTCTGCAGAAGACTGGTGAATAATATGTTTAGAACATCGAATCGCAATAAAATCACAGCATCGAATCACAATACATATAGAATCGCGAGAATGGCAATACATATGGTATTGGCAACTAAGTATGGTGATAATATTGCATGGTGAGGTCTCTGGTGACTCCCAGCCCCACACACACACTATGCCAAGCTGTATTTGTCTCAGGGACATGGTACTTTAACAGATGAGCTGGTCGATAGTCCTACAGTGGTGCAGCTGTCTGTGTTGCTGTCTGTTGATGTGTCAGCATCAGCTTAACATCAGCATTGTGTGTGTGTGTGTGTGTGTGTGTGTGTGTGTGTGTGTGTGTGTGTGTGTGTGTGTGTGTGTGTGTGTGTGTGTGTGTGTGTGTGTGTGTGTGTGTGTGTGTGTGTGTGTGTGTGTGTGTGTGTGTGTGTGTGTGTGTGTGTGGTAGTGCGTGCAGGCCTGTGTGTGTGTGTGTGTGTGTGTGTGGTAGTGCGTCCAGGCCTGGGTGTGTGTGTCTGTATGGTAGTGCGTCCAGGCCTGCTGGGTGTGTGTGTGTTTGTGTGACAGCTCCTGGTGAACAACGCCACAGCCCCCTCAACAGCCCAATGTGTTCCAGCTGTTAGACTGGCAGATGCTAGCTGACACACACACACACACACACACACACACACACACACACACACACACACACACACACACACACACACACACACACACACACACACACACACACACACACACACACACACACACACACATACATATATACATACATACATACATACATACATACATACATACATACATACATACATACATACATACATACATACATACATACATACATACATACATACATACATACATACATACATACATACATACAGTGGGGCAAAAAAGTATTTAGTCAGCCACCAATTATGCAAGTTCTCCCACTTAAAAAGATGAGAGGCCTGTAATTTTCATCATAGGTACACTTCAACTATGACAGACAAAATGAGAAACAAAATCCAGAAAATCACAGTGTAGGATTTTTAATGAATTTATTTGCAAATTATGGTGGAAAATAAGAATTTGGTCACCTACAAACAAGCAAGATTTCTGGCTCTCACAGACCTGTAACTTCTTCTTTAAGAGGCTCCTCTGTCCTCCACTCGTTACCTGTATTAATGGCACCTGTTTGAACTTATCAGTATAAAAGACACCTGTCCACAACCTCAAACAGGCACACTCCAAACTCCACTATGGCCAAGACCAAAGAGCTGTCAAAGGACACCAGAAACAACATTGTAGACCTGCACCAGGCTGGGAAGACTGAATCTGCAATAGGTAAGCAGCTTGGTTTGAAGAAATCAACTGTGGGAGCAATTATTTGGAAATGGAAGACATACAAGACCACTGATAATCGAGAGCATTTGGATGATCCAGAAGAAGATTGGGAGAATGTCATATGGTCAGATGAAACCAAAATATAACTTTTTGGTAAAAACTCAACTCGTCGTGTTTGGAGGACAAAGAATGCTGAGTTGCATCCAAAGAACACCATACCTACTGTGAAGCATGGGGTTGGAAACATGCTTTGGGGCTGTTTTTCTGTAAAGGGACCAAGACGACTGATCCGTGTAAAGGAAAGAATGAATGAGGCCATGTATCATGAGATTTTGAGTGAAAACCTTGTTCCTTCAGCAAGGGCATTGAAGATGAAACGTGGCTGGGTCTTTCAGCATGACAATGATCCCAAACACACCACCCGGGCAATAAAGGAGTGGCTTCGTAAGAAGCATTTCAAGGTCCTGGAGTGGCCTAGCCAGTCTCCAGATCTCAACCCCATAGA
>NC_060185.1:42784944-42824944 GCF_021184085.1 Oncorhynchus gorbuscha
CAGTATGCTGTATGGATGACACACGTGTGTACTGTACAGCAGTATACTGTATGGATGACACACGTATGTACTGTACAGCAGTATCCTGTATGGATGACACATGTATGTACTGTACAGCAGTATACTGTATGGATGACACACATATGTACTGTACAGCAGTATACTGTATGGATGACACACATATGTACTGTGTACAGTATACTGTATGGTTGAGATTGTATGTGCTGTGTACAGTATACTGTATGGATGACACACATATGTACTGTGTACAGTATACTGTATGGTTGAGATTGTATGTGCTGTGTATAGTATACTGTATGGATGACACACATGTACTGTGTACAGTATACTGTATGGATGACACATGTATGTACTGTACAGCAGTATACTGTATGGATGACACACATATGTACTGTACAGCAGTATACTGTATGGATGACACACGTAAGTACTGTACAGCGGTATACTGTATGGATGACACACGTATGTACTGTACAGCAGTATACTGTATGGATGACACACGTATGTACTGTACAGCAGTATACTGTATGGATGACACACGTATGTACTGTACAGTAGTATACTGTATGGATGACACACGTATGTACTGTACAGCAGTATACTGTATGGATGACACACGTATGTACTGTACAGCAGTATGCTGTATGGATGACACACGTGTGTACTGTACAGCAGTATACTGTATGGATGACACACGTATGTACTGTACAGCAGTATCCTGTATGGATGACACATGTATGTACTGTACAGCAGTATACTGTATGGATGACACACATATGTACTGTACAGCAGTATACTGTATGGATGACACACATATGTACTGTGTACAGTATACTGTATGGTTGAGATTGTATGTGCTGTGTACAGTATACTGTATGGATGACACACATATGTACTGTGTACAGTATACTGTATGGTTGAGATTGTATGTGCTGTGTACAGTATACTGTATGGATGACACACATGTACTGTGTACAGTATACTGTATGGATGACATATGTATGTACTGTACAGCAGTATACTGTATGGATGACACACATATGTACTGTGTACAGTATAATGTATGGTTGAGATTGTATGTGCTGTGTACTGTATACTGTATGGTTGAGATTGTATGTGCTGTGTACTGTATACTGTATGGTTGAGATTGTATGTGCTGTGTACTGTATACTGTATGGTTGAGATTGTATGTGCTGTGTACTGTATACTGTATGGTTGAGATTGTATGTGCTGTGTACTGTATGGTTGAGATTGTATGTGCTGTGTACTGTATGGTTGAGATTGTATGTGCTGTATACTGTATGGTTGAGATTGTATGTGCTGTGTACTGTATACTGTATGGTTGAGATTGTATGTGCTGTGTACTGTATGGTTGAGATTGTATGTGCTGTGTACAGTATGGTTGAGATTGTATGTGCTGTGTACTGTATGGTTGAGATTGTATGTGCTGTGTACTGTATGGTTGAGATTGTATGTGCTGTGTACAGTATGGTTGAGATTGTATGTGCTGTGTACTGTATGGTTGAGATTGTATGTGCTGTGTACTGTATGGTTGAGATTGTATGTGCTGTGTACTGTATGGTTGCAAATCTATGTATTAACAGTCATTTGATCACTCTTTTGTTTCTGAGAAATGCAGATGAGCTTTGTGATTGACATAAATTCCCTGAAAACACACGGTTATATTAACAGTATTGCACTTTTCATGTAGCCTCATTTTGACCAGCTAATAGCCCACCGAATACACACAATACTGTGTGTTGTATGGTTGTGATCCTATATACTGTATGTTGTATGGTTGTGATCCTATATACTGTATGTTGTATGGTTGTGATCCTATATACTGTATGTTGTATGGTTGTGATCCTATATACTGTATGCTGTATGGTTGTGATCCTATATACTGTATGTTGTATGGTTGTGATCCTATATACTGTATGCTGTATGGTTGTGATCCTATATACTGTATGTTGTATGGTTGTGATCCTATATACTGTATGTTGTATGGTTGTGATGCTATATACTGTATGTTGTATGGTTGTGATCCTATATACTGTATGTTGTATGGTTGTGATGCTATATACTGTATGTTGTATGGTTGTGATGCTATATACTGTATGTTGTATGGTTGTGATCCTATATACTGTATGTTGTATGGTTGTGATCATATATACTGTATGCTTTATGGTTGTGATGCTATATACTGTATGTTGTATGGTTGTGATCCTATATACTGTATGTTGTATGGTTGTGATCCTATATACTGTATGTTGTATGGTTGTGATGCTATATACTGTATGTTATGATCCTATATACTGTATGTTGTATGGTTGTGATGCTATATACTGTATGTTGTATGGTTGTGATCCTATATACTGTATGTTGTATGGTTGTGATCCTATATACTGTATGTTGTATGGTTGTGATCCTATATACTGTATGTTGTATGGTTGTGATCCTATATACTGTATGCTGTATGGTTGTGATGCTATATACTGTATGTTGTATGGTTGTGATGCTATATACTGTATGTTGTATGGTTGTGATGCTATATACTGTATGTTGTATGGTTGTGATGCTATATACTGTGTGTTGTATGGTTGTGATCCTATATACTGTATGTTGTATGGTTGTGATCCTATATACTGTATGTTGTATGGTTGTGATGCTATATACTGTATGTTGTGATCCTATATACTGTATGTTGTATGGTTGTGATGCTATATACTGTATGTTGTATGGTTGTGATCCTATATACTGTATGCTTTATGGTTGTGATGCTATATACTGTATGTTGTATGGTTGTGATCCTATATACTGTATGTTGTATGGTTGTGATCCTATATACTGTATGTTGTATGGTTGTGATCCTATATACTGTATGTTGTATGGTTGTGATGCTATATACTGTATGTTGTATGGTTGTGATGCTATATACTGTAAGTTGTATGGTTGATGCTATATACTGTATGTTGTATGGTTGTGATCCTATATACTGTATGTTGTATGGTTGTGATCCTATATACTGTATGTTGTATGGTTGTGATGCTATATACTGTATGTTGTATGGTTGTGATCCTATATACTGTATGTTGTGATCCTATATACTGTATGTTGTATGGTTGTGATCCTAAATACTGTATGTTGTATGGTTGTGATGCTATATACTGTATGTTGTATGGTTGATGCTATATACTGTATGTTGTATGGTTGTGATCCTATATACTGTATGTTGTATGGTTGATGCTATATACTGTATGTTGTATGGTTGTGATCCTATATACTGTATGTTGTATGGTTGTGATGCTATATACTGTATGTTGTGATCCTATATACTGTATGTTGTATGGCTGTGATGCTATATACTGTATGTTGTATGGTTGTGTCATGTTTTGTCTTATTTTGTCTTGTCTTTTTGCTTTTCCCTCTGTTCGTTTTCCCCCTGCTGGTCTTTTTAGGTTCGTTCCCCTCTTTCTCTCTTCCTCCCTCTCTCTCTTCTCTCTATCGCTCCGTTCCTGCTCCCAGCTGTTCCTATTCCCGTAATCAATCATTTAGTCTTCCCACACCTGTTCCCTATCTTTTCCCCTGATTAGAGTCCCTATTTCTCCCCTTGTTTTCCGTTTCTGCCCTGTCGGATCCTTGTCTATTGTTCACCGTGCTGTGTCTATGTATCGCCCTGTCGTGTCGTGTTTCCCTCAGATGCTGCGTGGTGAGCAGGTGTCTGAGTCTGCTACGTTCAAGTGCCTTCCCGAGGCAACCTGCAGTTCAAGATCGAGTCTCCAGTCTGTTCTCGTCATTACGAGTGGAAATTGTGCTTTATGATTGTATTTTTACTTTACTGGATTAAAGACTCTGTTTTCGCCAAGTCGCTTTTGGGTCCTCATTCACCTGCATAACAGAAGGATCCGACCAAGGAATGGACCCAGCGACTACAGACGCTCGTAACACTGCCGTCGAGATCCAAGGAGCCATGCTCGGCAGACACGAGCAGGAATTGTCTGCTGCTCGCCATGCCGTGGAGAACCTGGCCGCTCAGGTTTCCGACCTCTCTGGACAGTTCCAGAGTCTTCGTCTCGTGCCACCTGTTACTTCCTGGCCTGCCGAGCCTCCGGAACCTAGGGTTAATAACCCACCTTGCTACTCCGGGCAGCCCACGGAGTGCCGCTCCTTTCTCACCCAGTGTGATATTGTGTTCTCTCTCCAACCCAACACATACTCTAGAGAGAGAGCTCGGGTTGCTTAGGTCATTTCACTCCTTACTGGCCGGGCTCGAGAGTGGGGCACAGCTATCTGGGAGGCAAGGGCTGATTGCTCTAACAATTACCAGAACTTTAAAGAGGAGATGATTCGGGTTTTTGACCGTTCAGTTTTTGGTAGGGAGGCTTCTAGGGCCCTGGCTTCCCTATGCCAAGGTGATCGATCCATAACGGATTACTCTATTGAGTTTCGCACTCTTGCTGCCTCTAGTGAGTGGAACGAGCCGGCGCTGCTCGCTCGTTTTCTGGAGGGACTCCACGCAGTGGTTAAAGATGAGATTCTCTCCCGGGAGGTTCCTTCAAATGTGGACTCTTTGATTGCTCTCGCCATCCGCATAGAACGACGGGTAGATCTTCGTCACCAGGCTCGTGGAAGAGAGCTCGCGTCAACGGTGTTTCCCTGCTCCGCATCGCAACCATCTCCCTCCTCTGGCTCAGAGACTGAGCCCATGCAGCTGGGAGGTATTCGCATCTCGACTAAGGAGAGGGAACGGAGGATCACCAACCGCCTGTGCCTCTATTGCGGACTTGCTGGACATTTTGTTAATTCATGTCCAGTAAAAGCCAGAGCTCATCAGTAAGCGGAGGGCTACTGGTGAGCGCTACTACTCAGGTCTCTCCATCTAGATCCTGTACTACTTTGTCGGTCCATCTACGCTGGACCGGTTCGGGTGCTACATGCAGTGCCTTGATAGACTCTGGGGCTGAGGGTTGTTTCATGGACGAAGCATGGGCTCGGAAACATGACATTCCTTTCAGAGAGTTAGACAAGCCTACGCCCATGTTCGCCTTAGATGGTAGTCATCTTCCCAGTATCAGATTTGAGACACTACCTTTAACCCTCACAGTATCTGGTAACCACAGTGAGACTATTTCTTTTTTGATTTTTCGTTCACCTTTTACACCTGTTGTTTTGGGTCATCCCTGGCTAGTATGTCATAATCCTTCTATTAATTGGTCTAGTAATTCTATCCTATCCTGGAACGTTTCTTGTCATGTGAAGTGTTTAATGTCTGCCATCCCTCCCGTTTCTTCTGTCCCTACTTCTCAGGAGGAACCTGGCGATTTGACAGGAGTGCCGGAGGAATATCATGATCTGCGCACGGTCTTCAGTCGGTCCCGAGCCAACTCCCTTCCTCCTCACCGGTCGTATGATTGTAGTATTGATCTCCTTCCGGGGACCACTCCTCCTCGGGGTAGACTATACTCTCTGTCGGCTCCCGAACGTAAGGCTCTCGAGGATTATTTGTCTGTGTCTCTTGACGCCGGTACCATAGTGCCTTCTTCCTCTCCGGCCGGGGCGGGGTTTTTTTTTGTTAAGAAGAAGGACGGTACTCTGCGCCCCTGCGTGGATTATCGAGGGCTGAATGACATAACGGTTAAGAATCGTTATCCGCTTCCCCTTATGTCATCAGCCTTCGAGATTCTGCAGGGAGCCAGGTGCTTTACTAAGTTGGACCTTCGTAACGCTTACCATCTCGTGCGCATCAGAGAGGGGGACGAGTGGAAAACGGCGTTTAACACTCCGTTAGGGCATTTTGAGTACCGGGTTCTGCCGTTTGGTCTCGCCAATGCGCCAGCTGTTTTTCAGGCATTAGTTAATGATGTTCTGAGAGACATGCTGAACATCTTTGTTTTTGTCTATCTTGACGATATCCTGATTTTTTCACCGTCACTCGAGATTCATATTCAGCACGTTCGACGTGTTCTACAGCGCCTTTTAGAGAATTGTCTCTACGTGAAGGCTGAGAAGTGCTCTTTTCATGTCTCCTCCGTTACTTTTCTCGGTTCCGTTATTTCCGCTGAAGGCATTCAGATGGATTCCGCTAAGGTCCAAGCTGTCAGTGATTGGCCCGTTCCAAGGTCACGTGTCGAGTTGCAGCGCTTTCTAGGTTTCGCTAATTTCTATCGGCGTTTCATTCGTAATTTCGGTCAAGTTGCTGCCCCTCTCACAGCTCTTACTTCTGTCAAGACGTGTTTTAAGTGGTCCGGTTCCGCCCAGGGAGCTTTTGATCTTCTAAAAGAACGTTTTACGTCCGCTCCTATCCTCGTTACTCCTGACGTCACTAGACAATTCATTGTCGAGGTTGACGCTTCAGAGGTAGGCGTGGGAGCCATTCTATCCCAGCGCTTCCCGTCTGACGATAAGGTTCATCCTTGCGCTTATTTTTCTCATCGCCTGTCGCCATCTGAACGCAACTATGATGTGGGTAACCGCGAACTGCTCGCCATCCGCTTAGCCCTAGGCGAATGGCGACAGTGGTTGGAGGGGGCGACCGTTCCTTTGTCGTTTGGACAGACCATAAGAACCTTGAGTACATCCGTTCTGCCAAACGACTTAATGCCCGTCAAGCTCGTTGGGCGTTGTTTTTCGCTCGTTTCGAGTTTGTGATTTCTTACCGTCCGGGTAGCAAGAACACCAAGCCCGATGCCTTATCCCGTCTTTTTAGTTCTTCTGTGGCTCCTACTGATCCCGAGGGGATTCTTCCTTATGGGCGTGTTGTCGGGTTGACAGTCTGGGGAATTGAAAGACAGGTTAAGCAAGCACTCACGCACACTGCGTCGCCGCGCGCTTGTCCTAGTAACCTTCTTTTCGTTCCTGTTTCCACTCGTCTGGCTGTTCTTCAGTGGGCTCACTCTGCCAAGTTAGCTGGTCATCCCGGTGTTCGAGGCACTCTTGCGTCTATTCGCCAGCGCTTTTGGTGGCCGACTCAGGAGCGTGACACGCGCCGTTTCGTGGCTGCTTGTTCGGACTGCGCGCAGACTAAGTCAGGTAACTCTCCTCCTGCCGGTCGTCTCAGACCGCTCCCCATTCCTTCTCGACCATGGTCTCACATCGCCCTAGACTTCATTACCGGTCTGCCTTTGTCTGCGGGGAAGACTGTGATTCTTACGGTTGTCGATAGGTTCTCTAAGGCGGCACATTTCATTCCCCTCGCTAAACTTCCTTCCGCTAAGGAGACGGCACAAATCATCATCGAGAATGTGTTCAGAATTCATGGCCTCCCGTTAGACGCCGTTTCAGACAGAGGCCCGCAATTCACGTCACAGTTTTGGAGGGAGTTCTGTCGTTTGATTGGTGCGTCCGTCAGTCTCTCTTCCGGGTTTCATCCCCAGTCTAACGGTCAAGCAGAGAGGGCCAATCAGACGATTGGTCGCATACTACGCAGCCTTTCTTTCAGAAACCCTGCGTCTTGGGCAGAACAGCTCCCCTGGGCAGAATACGCTCACAACTCGCTTCCTTCGTCTGCTACCGGGTTATCTCCGTTTCAGAGTAGTCTGGGTTACCAGCCTCCTCTGTTCTCATCCCAGCTTGCCGAGTCCAGCGTTCCCTCCGCTCAAGCGTTTGTCCAACGTTGTGAGCGCACCTGGAAGAGGGTGAGGTCTGCACTTTGCCGTTACAGGGCACAGACTGTGAGAGCCGCCAATAAACGTAGGATTAAGAGTCCTAGGTATTGTTGCGGCCAGAGAGTGTGGCTTTCCACTCGCAACCTTCCTCTTACGACAGCTTCTCGTAAGTTGACTCCGCGGTTCATTGGTCCGTTCCGTGTCTCCCAGGTCGTCAATCCTGTCGCTGTGCGACTGCTTCTTCCGCGACATCTTCGTCGCGTCCATCCTGTCTTCCATGTCTCCTGTGTCAAGCCCTTTCTTCGCACCCCCGTTCGTCTTCCCTCCCCCCTCCCGTCCTTGTCGAGAGCGCACCTATTTACAAGGTACGTAGGATCATGGACATGCGTTCTCGGGGACGGGGTCACCAATACTTAGTGGATTGGGAGGGTTACGGTCCTGAGGAGAGGAGTTGGGTTCCGTCTCGGGACGTGCTGGACCGTTCACTTATTGATGATTTCCTCCGTTGCCGCCAGGATTCCTCCTCGAGTGCGCCAGGAGGCGCTCGGTGAGTGGGGGGGTACTGTCATGTTTTGTCTTATTTTGTCTTGTCTTTTTGCTTTTCCCTCTGTTCGTTTTCCCCCTGCTGGTCTTTTTAGGTTCGTTCCCTCTTTCTCTCTTCCTCCCTCTCTCTCTTCTCTCTATCGCTCCGTTCCTGCTCCCAGCTGTTCCTATTCCCCTAATCAATCATTTAGTCTTCCCACACCTGTTCCCTATCTTTTCCCCTGATTAGAGTCCCTATTTCTCCCCTTGTTTTCCGTTACTGCCCTGTCGGATCCTTGTCTATTGTTCACCGTGCTGTGTCTATGTATCGCCCTGTCGTGTCGTGTTTCCCTCAGATGCTGCGTGGTGAGCAGGTGTCTGAGTCTGCTACGTTCAAGTGCCTTCCCGAGGCAACCTGCAGTTCAAGATCGAGTCTCCAGTCTGTTCTCGTCATTACGAGTGGAAATTGTGCTTTATGATTGTATTTTTACTTTACTGGATTAAAGACTCTGTTTTCGCCAAGTCGCTTTTGGGTCCTCATTCACCTGCATAACAGGTTGTGATCCTATATACTGTATGTTGTATGGTTGTGATGCTATATACTGTATGTTGTGATCCTATATACTGTATGTTGTGATCCTATATACTGTATGTTGTATGGTTGTGATCCTATATACTGTATGCTGTATGGTTGTGATCCTATATACTGTATGTTGTATGGTTGTGATCCTATATACTGTATGTTGTATGGTTGTGATCCTATATACTGTATGTTGTATGGTTGTGATGCTATATACTGTATGTTGTATGGTTGTGATCCTATATACTGTATGTTGTATGGTTGTGATGCTATATACTGTATGTTGTATGGTTGTGATGCTATATACTGTATGTTGTATGGTTGTGATGCTATATACTGTATGTTGTGATCCTATATACTGTATGTTGTATGGTTGTGATGCTATATACTGTATGTTGTATGGTTGTGATGCTATATACTGTATGTTGTATGGTTGTGATGCTATATACTGTATGTTGTATGGTTGTGATCCTATATACTGTATGTTGTATGGTTGATGCTATATACAGTATGTTGTATGGTTGTGATCCTATATACTGTATGTTGTATGGTTGTGATCCTATATACTGTATGTTGTATGGTTGTGATGCTATATACTGTATGTTGTATGGTTGTGATCCTATATACTGTATGTTGTGATCCTATATACTGTATGTTGTATGGTTGTGATCCTAAATACTGTATGTTGTATGGTTGTGATGCTATATACTGTATGTTGTATGGTTGATGCTATATACTGTATGTTGTATGGTTGTGATCCTATATACTGTATGTTGTATGGTTGATGCTATATACTGTATGTTGTATGGTTGTGATCCTATATACTGTATGTTGTATGGTTGTGATGCTATATACTGTATGTTGTGATCCTATATACTGTATGTTGTATGGTTGTGATGCTATATACTGTATGTTGTATGGTTGTGATCCTATATACTGTATGTTGTATGGTTGTGATGCTATATACTGTATGTTGTGATCCTATATACTGTATGTTGTATGGTTGTGATCCTATATACTGTATGTTGTATGGTTGTGATCCTATATACTGTATGTTGTATGGTTGTGATCCTATATACTGTATGTTGTATGGTTGTGATGCTATATACTGTATGTTGTATGGTTGTGATCCTATATACTGTATGTTGTATGGTTGTGATCCTATATACTGTATGTTGTATGGTTGATGCTATATACTGTATGTTGTATGGTTGTGATCCTATATACTGTATGTTGTATGGTTGTGATGCTATATACTGTATGTTGTATGGTTGTGATCCTATATACTGTATGTTGTATGGTTGTGATCCTATATACTGTATGTTGTATGGTTGTGATCCTATATACTGTATGTTGTATGGTTGTGATCCTATATACTGTATGCTGTATGGTTGTGATGCTATATACTGTATGTTGTATGGTTGTGATGCTATATACTGTATGTTGTATGGTTGTGATCCTATATACTGTATGTTGTATGGTTATGATCCTATATACTGTATGTTGTATGGTTGTGATCATATATACTGTATGTTGTATGGTTGTGATGCTATATACTGTACGTTGTATGGTTGTGATGCTATATACTGTGTGTTGTATGGTTGTGATCCTATATACTGTATGTTGTATGGTTGTGATCCTATATACTGTATGTTGTATGGTTGTGATGCTATATACTGTATGTTGTATGGTTGTGATGCTATATACTGTATGTTGTATGGTTGATGCTATATACTGTATGTTGTATGGTTGTGATGCTATATACTGTGTGTTGTATGGTTGTGATCCTATATACTGTATGTTGTATGGTTGTGATCCTATATACTGTATGTTGTATGGTTGTGATGCTATATACTGTATGTTGTGATCCTATATACTGTATGTTGTATGGTTGTGATGCTATATACTGTATGTTGTATGGTTGTGATGCTATATACTGTATGTTGTGATCCTATATACTGTATGTTGTATGGTTGTGATGCTATATACTGTATGTTGTATGGTTGTGATGCTATATACTGTATGCTGTATGGTTGTGATCCTATATACTGTATGTTGTATGGTTGTGATCCTATATACTGTATGTTGTATGGTTGTGATGCTATATACTGTATGTTGTATGGTTGTGATCCTATATACTGTATGTTGTATGGTTGTGATCCTATATACTGTATGCTGTATGGTTGTGATCCTATATACTGTATGTTGTATGGTTGTGATGCTATATACTGTATGTTGTATGGTTGTGATGCTATATACTGTATGTTGTATGGTTGTGATGCTATATACTGTATGTTGTATGGTTGTGATCCTATATACTGTATGTTGTATGGTTGTGATGCTATATACTGTATGTTGTATGGTTGTGATGCTATATACTGTATGTTGTATGGTTGTGATGCTATATACTGTATGTTGTATGGTTGTGATGCTATATACTGTATGTTGTATGGTTGATGCTATATACTGTATGTTGTATGGTTGTGATGCTATATACTGTGTGTTGTATGGTTGTGATGCTATATACTGTATGTTGTATGGTTGTGATCCTATATACTGTATGTTGTATGGTTGTGATGCTATATACTGTATGTTGTGATCCTATATACTGTATGTTGTATGGTTGTGATGCTATATACTGTATGTTGTATGGTTGTGATCCTATATACTGTATGTTGTATGGTTGTGATCCTATATACTGTATGTTGTATGGTTGTGATCCTATATACTGTATGTTGTATGGTTGTGATGCTATATACTGTATGTTGTATGGTTGTGATCCTATATACTGTATGTTGTATGGTTGTGATCCTATATACTGTATGTTGTATGGTTGATGCTATATACTGTATGTTGTATGGTTGTGATCCTATATACTGTATGTTGTGATCCTATATACTGTATGTTGTGATCCTATATTCTGTATGTTGTGATCCTATATACTGTATGTTGTATGGTTGTGATGCTATATACTGTATGTTGTATGGTTGTGATCCTATATACTGTATGTTGTATGGTTGTGATCCTATATACTGTATGTTGTATGGTTGATGCTATATACTGTATGTTGTATGGTTGTGATCCTATATACTGTATGTTGTGATCCTATATACTGTATGTTGTGATCCTATATTCTGTATGTTGTGATCCTATATACTGTATGTTGTGATCCTATATACTGTATGTTGTATGGTTGTGATCCTATATACTGTATGTTGTATGGTTGTGATCCTATATACTGTATGTTGTATGGTTGTGATCCTATATACTGTATGTTGTATGGTTGTGATCCTATATACTGTATGTTGTATGGTTGTGATCCTATATACTGTATGTTGTATGGTTGTGATCCTATATACTGTATATTGTATGGTTGTGATCCTATATACTGTATGTTGTATGGTTGTGATCCTATATACTGTATGTTGTATGGTTGTGATCCTATATACTGTATGTTGTATGGTTGATGCTATATACTGTATGTTGTATGGTTGTGATCCTATATACTGTATGTTGTGATCCTATATACTGTATGTTGTGATCCTATATACTGTATGTTGTATGGTTGTGATGCTATATACTGTATGTTGTATGGTTGTGATCCTATATACTGTATGTTGTGATCCTATATACTGTATGTTGTGATCCTATATACTGTATGTTGTGATCCTATATACTGTATGTTGTGATCCTATATACTGTATGTTGTGATCCTATATACTGTATGTTGTATGGTTGTGATGCTATATACTGTATGTTGTATGGTTGTGATCCTATATACTGTATGTTGTATGGTTGTGATCCTATATACTGTATGTTGTATGGTTGTGATCCTATATACTGTATGTTGTATGGTTGTGATCCTATATACTGTATGTTGTATGGTTGTGATCCTATATACTGTATGTTGTATGGTTGTGATCCTATATACTGTATGTTGTATGGTTGTGATCCTATATACTGTATGTTGTATGGTTGTGATCCTATATACTGTATGTTGTATGGTTGATGCTATATACTGTATGTTGTATGGTTGTGATCCTATATACTGTATGTTGTGATCCTATATACTGTATGTTGTGATCCTATATACTGTATGTTGTATGGTTGTGATGCTATATACTGTATGTTGTATGGTTGTGATCCTATATACTGTATGTTATGTTGTGATCCTATATACTGTATGTTGTGATCCTATATACTGTATGTTGTGATCCTATATACTGTATGTTGTGATCCTATATACTGTATGTTGTGATCCTATATACTGTATGTTGTATGGTTGTGATGCTATATACTGTATGTTGTATGGTTGTGATCCTATATACTGTATGTTGTATGGTTGTGATCCTATATACTGTATGTTGTATGGTTGTGATCCTATATACTGTATGTTGTATGGTTGTGATCCTATATACTGTATGTTGTATGGTTGTGATCCTATATACTGTATGTTGTATCGTTGTGATCCTATATACTGTATGTTGTATGGTTGTGATCCTATATACTGTATGTTGTATGGTTGTGATCCTATATACTGTATGTTGTATGGTTGTGATCCTATATACTGTATGTTGTATGGTTGTGATCCTATATACTGTATGTTGTATGGTTGATGCTATATACTGTATGTTGTATGGTTGTGATCCTATATACTGTATGTTGTGATCCTATATACTGTATGTTGTGATCCTATATACTGTATGTTGTATGGTTGTGATCCTATATACTGTATGTTGTGATCCTATATACTGTATGTTGTGATCCTATATACTGTATGTTGTATGGTTGTGATGCTATATACTGTATGTTGTATGGTTGTGATCCTATATACTGTATGTTGTATGGTTGTGATCCTATATACTGTATGTTGTATGGTTGTGATGCTATATACTGTATGTTGTATGGTTGTGATCCTATATACTGTATGTTGTATGGTTGTGATGCTATATACTGTATGTTGTATGGTTGTGATGCTATATACTGTATGTTGTATGGTTGTGATCCTATATACTGTATGTTGTATGGTTGTGATCCTATATACTGTATGTTGTATGGTTGTGATCCTATATACTGTATGTTGTATGGTTGTGATCCTATATACTGTATGTTGTATGGTTGTGATCCTATATACTGTATGTTGTATGGTTGTGATCCTATATACTGTATGTTGTATGGTTGTGATCCTATATACTGTATGTTGTATGGTTGATGCTATATACTGTATGTTGTATGGTTGTGATCCTATATACTGTATGTTGTGATCCTATATACTGTATGTTGTGATCCTATATACTGTATGTTGTATGGTTGTGATGCTATATACTGTATGTTGTATGGTTGTGATCCTATATACTGTATGTTGTATGGTTGTGATCCTATATACTGTATGTTGTATGGTTGTGATGCTATATACTGTATGTTGTATGGTTGTGATCCTATATACTGTATGTTGTATGGTTGTGATGCTATATACTGTATGTTGTATGGTTGTGATGCTATATACTGTATGTTGTATGGTTGTGATCCTATATACTGTATGTTGTATGGTTGTGATCCTATATACTGTATGTTGTATGGTTGTGATCCTATATACTGTATGCTGTATGGTTGTGATCCTATATACTGTATGTTGTATGGTTGTGATCCTATATACTGTATGTTGTATGGTTGTGATCCTATATACTGTATGTTGTATGGTTGTGATCCTATATACTGTATGTTGTATGGTTGTGATCCTATATACTGTATGTTGTATGGTTGTGATCCTATATACTGTATGTTGTATGGTTGTGATCCTATATACTGTATGTTGTGATCCTATATACTGTATGCTGTATGGTTGTGATCCTATATACTGTATGCTGTATGGTTGTGATCCTATATACTGTATGTTGTATGGTTGTGATCCTATATACTGTATGTTGTATGGTTGTGATCCTATATACTGTGCACTGTATGAACAACATACTGAATGTCTGCCATGGCTGGCAACCTTGGTGTTGTGACTGTGTTAGAGAAGCACCAGGAATAACATCGGTGATGTACAGGATTGAAGGAGAGGAGGGAAGGAGAGTAGGAAGGCAGTGACTCACAGTGCCCCTCTATCTTTGTGTTCACAGGCAATCTGGAGGAACCGTCATTAAGAACAGGTAAGGAGGAGGAGGAGGGGAGGAGGGGGGAGGGGGAGGTGGGAGGGGCAGGGGAGGAGATGGTTGCACAAGATAACAGACTAAATAAACTCTACAGGATACACAGTTACCCATGTTCACATGTACTACATAGACTTGCATTCACTTACAGTACAAATACACACACATACAGTGCCTTGCGAAAGTATTCGGCCCCCTTGAACTTTGCAACCTTTTGCCACATTTCAGGCTTCAAACATAATGATATAAAACTGTATCTTTTTGTGAAGAATCAACAACAAGTGGGACACAATCACGAAGTGAAACGACATTTATTGGATATTTCAAACTTTTTTAACAAATACAAAACTGAAAAATTGGGCGTGCAAAATTATTGTTGTTGATTCTTCACAAAAAAATACAGTTTTATATCTTTATGTTTGAAGCCTGAAATGTGGCAAAAGGTCGCAAAGTTCAAGGGGGCCGAATACTTTCGCAAGGCACTGTATTTACCATCAAGTGCCCACATGTACAACACACACACACACACACACACACACACACACACACACACACACACACACACACACACACACACACACACACACACACACACACACACACACACACACACACACACACACACACACACACACACACACACACACACACACACACACACCACTGACATTATGTTGTCTAGCAGTGAACAGTTCTATTCTACCTCATTCGGCGACGCTGATTTCCTCACTCCGTTCACACATTCAGAGCACTGTGTCTCACCTTTCATGAGTCTCTACGTGCCCTGGCACCACACAGCCCAGGTCCTTCTGATGAGTCTCTACGTGCCCTGGCACCACACAGCCCAGGTCCTTCTGATGAGTCTCTACATGCCCTGGCACCACACAGCCCAGGTCCTTCTGAAGAGTCTCTACATGCCCTGGCACCACACAGCCCAGGTCCTTCTGAAGAGTCTCTACATGCCCTGGCACCACACAGCCCAGGTCCTTCTGAAGAGTCTCTACATGCCCTGGCACCACACAGCCCAGGTCCTTCTGATGAGTCTCTACATGCCCTGGTACCACACAGCCCAGGTCCTTCTGATGAGTCTCTACGTGCCCTGGTACCACACAGCCCAGGTCATTCTGATGAGTCACTACATGCCCTGGCACCACACAGCCCAGGTCCTTCTGATGAGTCTCTACGTGCCCTGGTACCACACAGCCCAGGTCCTTCTGATGAGTCTCTACATGCCCTGGCACCACACAGCCCAGGTCCTTCTGATGAGTCTCTATGTGCCCTGGTACCACACAGCCCAGGTCCTTCTGATGAGTCTCTACGTGCCCTGGTACCACACAGCCCAGGTCATTCTGATGAGTCTCTACGTGCCCTGGTACCACACAGCCCAGGTCATTCTGATGAGTCTCTACATGCCCTGGTACCACATAGCCCAGTTATTCTGAGAAACCCACGGCCAGACCCAGAGAGAGACAGAAGAATGATACTGTACTTTGGAAAAACAGATGCTCCATCTTCACGTTCTCACTGTAGAGTGTGGATAATGCAATGTCGACGTGTGGGTCCTGAAGTGAAATGACCTAGGTTAACAGGGCTCTGTGTCTCTCTCTCTTGCCTCCCTGTGCCCCTTGTGTGCCACCCTGTCTGTGCCAGTCTGGGCGAGGAGTTCTACAGAGAGGCCATCGAGCACTGCCGCAGCTACAATGCCCGCCTGTGTGCTGAGCGCTCCATGCGCCTGCCCTTCCTGGACTCCCAGACCGGCGTGGCACAGAGCAACTGCTACATCTGGATGGAGAAGAACCACCGTGGCCCAGGTGTGTGTGTGTGTGTGTGTGTGTGTGTGTGTGTGTGTGTGTGTGTGTGTGTGTGTGTGTGTGTGTGTGTGTGTGTGTGTGTGTGTGTGTGTGTGTGTGTGTGTGTGTGTGTGTGTGTGTGTGTGTGTCTGTCCTTGTGCGTGTGTGTGTGAGGTCTGGGCTGCGTGCATGTGCGTGTGTGTGTGTGTGTTCGTGGACAGCATGTTAGAGTGTGTTCCACTGCATGAAGCCCTGTAACAAAACACAGGGTAAGAGGCAGCATGAAGAGGTATGAGGCCTGGGTTAGGGAGGTCTGGAACACAGCCTCCAGGCGTTCCAAGTTCAGTTCTCCTCTGCTCTCAGCAGCCCTTTGTCCTCTGTGTTGTTCTCCCATCTTCTCCCTCTCTCTATCTTTCTCTCTCCCCTCTCCTCTCTCTCTTTCTCTCTCCCCTCTACTCCCTCTCTCCATCTTTCTCTCTCCCCTCTCCTCTCTCTCTTTCTCTCTCCCCTTTACTCCCTCTATCTTTCTCTCTCCCCTCTCCTCTCTCTCTTTCTCTCTCCCCTCTACTCCCTCTCTCTATCGTTCTCTCCCCCTCTTCTCCCTCTCTCTATTGTTCTCTCTCCCCTCTACTCCCTCTCTCTATCTTTCTCTCTCCCCTCTCCTCTCTCTCTTTCTCTCTCCCCTCTACTCCCTCTCTCTATCTTTCTCTCTCCCCTCTCCTCTCTCTCTTTCTCTCTCCCCTCTACTCCCTCTCTCTATCTTTCTCTCTCCCCACTCCTCCCTCTATATTTCTCTCCCCATCTTTGTCTCTCCCCTCTCCTTCCTCCCTCTCTCTTTCTCTCTCCCCTCCCCTCCATCACTATCCTTCTCTCTCCCTCTCCTCCCTCACTCTATCCTTCTGTCTCCCCTCTCCTTCCTCTCTATCTTTCTCTCTCCCCTCTCCTCCCTCACTCTATCCTTCTCTCTCCCCTCTCCTTCCTCACTCTCACCTTCTTTCTCCCCTCCCCTCTCCTCCCTCACTATATCATTCTCTCTCCCCTCTCCTTCCTCTCTATCTTTCTCTCTCCCCTCTCCTCCCTCTCACATTCTTTCTCTCCTCCCTCGCTACATCCTTCTTTCTCCCCTCTTCTCCCTCACTATATCCTTCTTTCTCCCCTCTCCTCCCTCGCTACATCCTTCTTTCTCCCCTCTTCTCCCTCACTATATCCTTCTTTCTCCCCTCTCCTCCCTCGCTACATCCTTCTTTCTCTCTCCCCTCTTCTCCCTCACTATATCCTTCTTTCTCCCCTCTCCTCCCTCACTATATCCTTCTTTCTCTCTCCCCTCTCCACCCTCACTACATCCTTCTTTCTCCCCTCTCCTCCCTCACTCTATCCTTCTTTCTCCCCTCTCCTCCCTCACTCTATCCTTCTCTCTCCCCTCTCCTCCCTCACGCTATCCTTCTCTCTCCCCTCTCCTTCCTCTCTATCTTTCTCTCTCCCCTCTCCTCCCTCACTCTATCCTCCTCTCTCCCCTCCTCTCCCTCACTATCCTTATCTCTCCCCCTCCTCTCTCACACCTATCCTTCTCTCTCCCCTCTCCTTCCTCTCTCTTTCTCTCTCCCCTCTCCTCCCTCACTCTATCCTCCTCTCCCCCCTCTCCTCCCTCACTCTATCCTTCTCTCCCCTCTCCTCCCTCTCTCTCTCTTTCTCTCCCCCCTCTCCTCCCTCTCTCTTTTCCTCCCCTCCCCTCCCTCACTATCCTTCTCTCTCAGAGACTGATGGAGGTACAGGTTTGTCAAGCACAGAGACTGATGGAGGTATAGGTTTGTCAAGCACAGAGACTGATGGAGGTACAGGTTTGTCCAGCACAGAGACTGGTGGAGGTATAGGTTTGTCAAGCGCGCTTGTAACGCCAGGGTAGTGGGTTCGATCCCCGGGACCACCCATACGTAGAATGTATGCACACATGACTGTAAGTCGCTTTGGATAAAAGCGTCTGCTAAATGGCATATATTATTATTATTATTATCAAGCACAGAGACTGATGGAGGTACAGGTTTGTCAAGCACAGAGACTGATGGAGGTACAGGTTTGTCAAGCACAGAGACTGATGGAGGTACAGGTTTGTCAAGCACAGATACTGATGGAGGTATATGTTTGTCAAGCACAGAGACTGATGGAGGTACAGGTTTGTCAAGCACAGAGACTGATGGAGGTACAGGTTTATCAAGCACAGAGACTGATGGAGGTACAGGTTTATCAAGCACAGAGACTGATGGAGGTATAGGTTTGTCAAGCACAGAGACTGATGGAGGTACAGGTTTGTCAAGCACAGAGACTGATGGAGGTACAGGTTTATCAAGCACAGAGACTGATGGAGGTACAGGTTTATCAAGCACAGAGACTGATGGAGGTACAGGTTTGTCAAGCACAGAGACTGATGGAGGTACAGGTTTGTCAAGCACAGAGACTGATGGAGGTATAGGTTTGTCAAGCACAGAGACTGATGGAGGTACAGGTTTGTCAAGCACAGAGACTGATGGAGGTATAGGTTTGTCAAGCACAGAGACTGATGGAGGTACAGGTTTGTCAAGCACAGAAACTGATGGAGGTATAGGTTTGTCAAGCACAGAGACTGATGAAGGTACAGGTTTGTCAAGCACAGAGACTGATGGAGGTATAGGTTTGTCAAGCACAGAGACTGATGGAGGTATAGGTTTGTCAAGCACAGAGACTGATGGAATTAGAGGTTTGTCAAGCACAGAGACTGATGGAGGTATATGTTTGTCAAGCACAGAGACTGATGGAGGTAGAGGTTTGTCAAGCACAGAGACTGATGGAGGTATAGGTTTGTCAAGCACAGAGACTGATGGAGGTATAGGTTTATCAAGCACAGAGACTGATGGAGGTATATGTTTGTCAAGCACAGAGACTGATGGAGGTAGAGGTTTGTCAAGCACAGAGACTGATGGAGGTATAGGTTTGTCAAGCACAGAGACTGATGGAGGTATATGTTTGTCAAGCACAGAGACTGATGGAGGTATAGGTTTGTCAAGCACAGAAACTGATGGAGGTATAGGTTTGTCAAGCACAGAGACTGATGGAGGTACAGGTTTGTCAAGCACAGAGACTGATGGAGGTATAGGTTTGTCAAGCACAGAGACTGATGGAGGTATAGGTTTGTCAAGCACAGAGACTGATGGAATTAGAGGTTTGTCAAGCACAGAGACTGATGGAGGTATATGTTTGTCAAGCACAGAGACTGATGGAGGTAGAGGTTTGTCAAGCACAGAGACTGATGGAGGTATAGGTTTGTCAAGCACAGAGACCATAAAAGCTTAGAATTTCTGTTTGCACAAAAAAACAAACATGTCCCTTCTATTTAAAGTGGATAACATCATCACCTTAAACCCTCCAGTATAGTTTAGTCTGTTTTAGAAGTTTTTCACAACTTGTTGCATTGTGCTTTGTTTGGCCCCCAGGTTTGGCCCCAGGACAGTTGTATACTTACCCTGCGCGCTGCTGGCGCAAGAAGAGACGGCTAAACATTCTGGAGGACCCGCGCCTCGGACCCATTGAGTTTAAGATCGGTACGAGACAAGAGAACTGGAAAGGAGGATGAGGAGGCCGTAGAATGACGGAGAAAAACCACAGGAGGCTGGTGGCTTTTTAATTGTGGAGAACGGGCTCCTGGTAATGGCTTCAGTGGAAAAAGTGGAACGGTAACAAATACGTCAGCAACATGGTTTCCATGGTTTCCAGGTGTTTGATGCCATTCCATTCACTCCGTTCTAGACATTATTATGAGCCGTCCTCCCCTCAGCAGCCTCCTGTGGTGTACTGTAGCTGTACTGTCTGTCAGGGCAAAGGGGTAGCTGGGAATGAATTCTAACATGTAGTAGCAGGGGAGTGTTACTGTATGGTGTGTGTGTGTGTGTGTGTGTTCAGACTACGAGGCGTCTCTGAAGAAGGAAGGGGGCTTGCCGGAGGGGCCGGTGTTGGAATCACTGCTCAGTGGAGAGACTCTGGACAAGAAGGTGGAGACCAAGGAAGAGGAACCTATGAGCGAGTGCCAGGTAAGAGGAGCTTAGAATCACTCATGGTGGCACACACACACACACACACACACACACACACACACACACACACACACACACACACACACACACACACACACACACACACACACACACACACACACACACACACACACACACACACACACACACACACACACACACACACACACACATATGGGTACACAAGTTCTAGTTTCCCTTTGTCATGCTCTCTTGGAGCCCTCTGACCCATTCCTCTACGTCTTCACCTAGGAGTTGCTGTGTAGTTTATTTATTCTCCTCTCTCCCTCTCTGGTTCTCTCTCTCCCTCTCTGGTTCTCTCTCTCCCTCTCTGGTTCTCTCTCTCCCTCTCTGGTTCTCTCTCTCCCTCTCTGGTTCTCTCTCTAGCTCTCTGGTTCTCTCTCTAGCTCTCTGATTCTCTCTCTCTGGTTCTCTCTCTCCCTCTCTGGTTCTCTCTCTCCCACTATGGTTCTCTCTCTCCCTCTCTGGTTCTCTCTCTTTAGCCTTCTGGTTCTCTCTCTCCCTCTCTGGTTCTCTCTCTAGCTCTCTGGTTCTCTCTCTAGCTCTCTGATTCTCTCTCTCCCTCTCTGGTTCTCTCTCTCCCTCTCTGGTTCTCTCTCTCCCTCTCTGGTTCTGTCTCTCCCTCTCTGGTTCTCTCTCTCCCTCTCTGATTCTCTCTCTCCCTCTCTGGTTCTCTCTCTCCCTATCTGGTTCTGTCTCTCCCTCTCTGGTTCTCTCTCTCCCTCTCTGATTCTCTCTCTTCCTCTCTGGTTCTCTCTCTCCCTCTCTGGTTCTCTCTCTCCCTCTCTGGTTCTCTCTCTCCCACTATGGTTCTCTCTCTCCCTCTCTAGTTATCTCTCTCTCTAGCTCTCTGGTTCTCTCTCTCTAGCTCTCTGGTTCTCTCTCTCCCTCTCTGGTTCTCTCTCTCACTCTCTGGTTCTCTCTCTCCCTCTCTGGTTCTCTCTCTAGCTCTCTGGTTCTCTCTCTCACTCTCTGGTTCTCTCTCTCCCTCTCTGGTTCTCTCTCTCCCTCTCTGGTTCTCTCTCTCCCTCTCTGGTTCTCTCTCTAGCTCTCTGGTTCTCTCTCTCACTCTCTGGTTTTCTCTCTCCCTCTCTGGTTCTCTCTCTCCCTCTCTGGTTCTCTCTCTCCCACTATGGTTCTCTCTCTCCCTCTCTGGTTCTCTCTCTCTAGCTCTCTGGTTCTCTCTCTCCCTCTCTGGTTCTCTCTCTAGCTCTCTGGTTCTCTCTCTCACTCTCTGGTTCTCTCTCTCCCTCTCTGGTTCTCTCTCTCCCTCTCTGGTTCGCTCTCTCCCTCTCTGGTTCGCTCTCTCCCTCTCTGGTTCTCTCTCTAGCTCTCTGGTTCTCTCTCTAGCTCTCTGGTTCTCTCTCTCCCCCTCTCTGGTTCTCTCTCTTCCTCTCTGGTTCTCTCTCTTCCTCTCTGGTTCTCTCTCTCCCTCTCTGGTTCTCTCTCTAGCTATCTGGTTCTCTCTCTAGCTCTCTGGTTCTCTCTCACTCTCTGATTCTTTCTCTCCCTCTCTGGTTCTCTCTCTCCCTCTCTGGTTCTCTCTCTCCCACTATGGTTCTCTCTCTCCCTCTCTAGTTATCTCTCTCTCTAGCTCTCTGGTTCTCTCTCTCTAGCTCTCTGGTTCTCTCTCTCCCTCTCTGGTTCTCTCTTTCACTCTCTGGTTCTCTCTCTCCCTCTCTGGTTCTCTCTCTCCCTCTCTGGTTCGCTCTCTCCCTCTCTGGTTCGCTCTCTCCCTCTCTGGTTTTCTCTCTCCCTCTCTGGTTCTCTCTCTTCCTCTCTGGTTCTCTCTCTCCCTCTCTGGTTCTCTCTCTAGCTATCTGGTTCTCTCTCTAGCTCTCTGGTTCTCTCTCACTCTCTGATTCTTTCTCTCCCTCTCTGGTTCTCTCTCTCCCTCTCTGGTTCTCTCTCTCCCTCTCTGGTTCTCTCTCTCCCACTATGGTTCTCTCTCTCCCCCTCTGGTTATCTCTCTCTAGCTCTCTGGTTCTCTCTCTCCCTCTCTGGTTCTCTCTCTAGCTCTCTGGTTCTCTCTCTCTAGGTCTCTGGTTCTCTCTCTCCCTCTCTGGTTCTCTCTGTCCTACTATGGTTCTCTCTCTCTCTCTCTCTGGTTCTCTCTCTCCCTCTCTGGTTCTCTCTCTCCATCTCTGGTTCTCTCTCTCCCACTATGGTTCTCTCTCTCTTTCCCTCCCTCCCTCTTTGGTTATCTCTCTACCTCCCTCTCTAGTTCTCTCTCCCCCTCTGGTTCACTCTCTCTCCCTCTGTCTCTCTCTCGCTCTCTCTGGTTCTCTCTCTCTAGCTCTCTCTCCCCCTCTGGTTCACTCTCTCTCCCTCTGTCTCTCTCTCACTCTCTCTTTTTCTCTCTCTCTCCCCCTCTGGTTCACTCTCTCTCCCTCTGTCTCTCTCTCGCTCTCTCTTTCTCTCTCTCTCTCCCCCTCTGGTTCACTCTCTCTCCCTCTGTCTCTCTCTCGCTCTCTCTGGTTCTCTCTCTCTAGTTCTCTCTCCCCCTCTGGTTCACTGTCTCTCCCTCTCTGTCTCTCTCTCACTCTCTCTGGTTCTCTCTCTCTCTAGTTCTCTCTCCCCCTGGTTCACTCCCTCTCCCTCTGTCTCTCTCTCCCTCTCTAGGTGTCTCTCTCTAGTTCTCTCTCTCCCTCTCTGGTTCTCTCTTTCTAGCTCTCTGGTTCTCTCTCTGGCTCTCTGATTCTCTCTCTCGTTCTCTCTTCCGCTCTGGTTCACTCTCTCTCCCTCTGTCTCTCTCTCTCCCTCTCTAGGTGTCTCTCTCTAGTTATCTCTCTCCCTCTCTGGTTCTCTCTCTCTAGCTCTCTGGTTCTCTCTCTCCCTCTCTGGTTCTCTCTCTAGCTCTCTGGTTCTCTCTCTAGCTCTCTGGTTCTCTCTCTAGCTCTCTGGTTCTCTCTCTGGCTCTCTGGTTCTTTCTCGAGCTCTCTGGTTCTCTCTCTAGCTCTCTGGTTCTCTCTCTCCCTCTCTGGCTCTCTCTCTAGGTCTCTGGTTCTCTCTCTCCCTCTCTGGTTCTCTCTGTCCTACTATGGTTCTCTCTCTCCCTCTCTGGTTCTCTCTCTCCATCTCTGGTTCTGTCTCTCTCTCACTATGGTTCTCTCTCTCTCTCTCTACCTCCCTCTCTAGTTCTCTCTCCCCCTCTGGTTCACTCTCTCTCCCTCTGTCTCTCTCTCGCTCTCTCTGGTTCTCTCTCTCCCCCTCTGGTTCACTCTCTCTCCCTCTGTCTCTCTCTCGCTCTATTTTTCTCTCTCTCTCCCCCTCTGGTTCACTCTCTCTCCCTCTGTCTCTCTCTCGCTCTCTCTGGTTCTCTCTCTCTAGTTCTCTCTCCCCCTCTGGTTCACTGTCTCTCCCTCTGTCTCTCTCTCGCTTTCCCTGGTTCTCTCTCTCTAGTTCTCTCTCCCCCTCTGGTTCACTCCCTCTCCCTCTGTCTCTCTCTCCCTCTCTAGGTGTCTCTCTCTAGTTCTCTCTCTCCCTCTCTGGTTCTCTCTCTCTAGCTCTCTGGTTCTCTCTCTGGCTCTCTGGTTCTCTCTCTCGTTCTCTCTCCCGCTCTGGTTCACTCTCTCTCCCTCTGTCTCTCTCTCCCTCTCTAGGTGTCTCTCTCTAGTTATCTCTCTCCCTCTCTGGTTCTCTCTCTCTAGCTCTCTGGTTCTCTCTCTCCCTCTCTGGTTCTCTCTCTAGCTCTCTGGTTCTCTCTCTAGCTCTCTGGTTCTCTCTCTGGCTCTCTGGTTCTCTCTCTCCCTCTCTGCTTCTCTCTCGAGCTCTCTGGTTCTCTCTCTAGCTCTCTGGTTCTCTCTCTCCCTCTCTGGCTCTCTCTCTAGCTCTCTGGTTCTCTTGCTCCCTCTCTGGTTCTCTCTCTCCCAATATGATTCTCTCTCTCCCTCTCTGGTTCTCTCTCTCCCTCTCTGGTTCTCTCTCTAGCTCTCTGGTTCTCTCTCTCTAGGTCTCTGGTTCTCTCTCTCCCTCTCTGGTTCTCTCTGTCCTACTATGGTTCTCTCTCTCTCTCTCTCTGGTTCTCTCTCTCCCTCTCTTGTTCTCTCTCCATCTCTGGTTCTCTCTCTCCCACTATGGTTCTCTCTCTCTCTCCCTCCCTCCCTCTTTGGTTATCTCTCTACCTCCCTCTCTAGTTCTCTCTCCCCCTCTGGTTCACTCTCTCTCCCTCTGTCTCTCTCTCGCTCTCTTTGGTTCTCTCTCTCTCCCCCTCTGGTTCACTCTCTCTCCCTCTGTCTCTCTCTCGCTCTCTCTTTTTCTCTCTCTCTCCCCCTCTGGTTCACTCTCTCTCCCTCTGTCTCTCTCTCGCTCTCTCTGGTTCTCTCTCTCTAGTTCTCTCTCCCCCTCTGGTTCACTGTCTCTCCCTCTCTGTCTCTCTCTCACTCTCTCTGGTTCTCTCTCTCTAGTTCTCTCTCCCCCTCTGGTTCACTCCCTCTCCCTATGTCTCTCTCTCTAGCTCTCTGGTTCTCTCTCTGGCTCTCTGGTTCTCTCTGTAGCTCTCTGGTTCTCTCTCTGGCTCTCTGGTTCTCTCTCTCGTTCTCTCTTCCCCTCTGGTTCACTCTCTCTCCCTCTGTCTCTCTCTCCCTCTCTAGGTGTCTCTCTCTAGTTATCTCTCTCCCTCTCTGGTTCTCTCTCTCTAGCTCTCTGGTTCTCTCTCTCCCTCTCTGGTTTTCTCTCTCCCTCTCTGGTTTTCTCTCTAGCTCTCTGGTTCTCTCTCTCCCTCTCTGGTTCTCTCTCTCCCTCTCTGGTTCTCTCTCTAGCTCTCTGGTTCTCTCGCTCCCTCTCTGATTCTCTCTCTCCCACTATGTTTCTCTCTCTCCCTCTCTGGTTCTCTCTCTCTGGCTCTCTGGTTCTCTCTCTCCCTCTCTGGTTCTCCCTCTCCCTCTCTGGTTCTCTGTCTAGCTCTCTGGTTCTCTCTCTGGCTCTCTGGTTATCTCTCTCCCTCTCTGGTTCTCTCTCGAGCTCTCTGGTTCTCTCTCTCCCTCTCTGGTTCTCTCTCTCTAGCTCTCTGGTTCTCTCTCTCCCTCTCTGGTTCTCTCTCTCTAGCTCTCTGGTTCTCTCTCTAACTCTCTGGTTCTCTCTCTCTAGGTCTCTGGTTCTCTCTCTCCCTCTCTGGTTCTCTCTGTCCTACCATGGTTCTCTCTCTCTCTCTCTCTGGTTCTCTCTCTCCCTCTCTGGTTCTCTCTCTCCATCTCTGATTCTCTCTCTCCCTCTCTGGTTCTCTCTCTCCCTCTCTGGTTCTCTCTCTCCCTCTCTGGTTCTGTCTCTCCCTCTCTGGTTTTCTCTCTCCCTCTCTGGTTTTCTCTCTAGCTCTCTGGTTCTCTCTCTCCCTCTCTGGTTCTCTCTCTCCCTCTCTGGTTCTCTCTCGAGCTCTATGGTTCTCTCTCTAGCTCTCTGGTTCTCTCTCTCCCTCTCTGGCTCTCTCTCTAGCTCTCTGGTTCTCTCGCTCCCTCTCTGATTCTCTCTCTCCCACTATGTTTCTCTCTCTCCCTCTCTGGTTCTCTCTCTCTGGCTCTCTGGTTCTCTCTCTCCCTCTCTGGTTCTCCCTCTCCCTCTCTGGTTCTCTCTCTAGCTCTCTGGTTCTCTCTCTGGCTCTCTGGTTCTCTCTCTCCCTCTCTGGTTCTCTCTCTCCCTCTCTGGTTCTCTCTCTCCCTCTCTGGTTCTGTCTCTCCCTCTCTGGTTTTCTCTCTCCCTCTCTGGTTTTCTCTCTAGCTCTCTGGTTCTCTCTCTCCCTCTCTGGTTCTCTCTCTCCCTCTCTGGTTCTCTCTCGAGCTCTATGGTTCTCTCTCTAGCTCTCTGGTTCTCTCTCTCCCTCTCTGGCTCTCTCTCTAGCTCTCTGGTTCTCTCGCTCCCTCTCTGATTCTCTCTCTCCCACTATGTTTCTCTCTCTCCCTCTCTGGTTCTCTCTCTCTGGCTCTCTGGTTCTCTCTCTCCCTCTCTGGTTCTCCCTCTCCCTCTCTGGTTCTCTCTCTAGCTCTCTGGTTCTCTCTCTGGTTCTCTCTCTCTAGCTCTCTCTCCCCCTCTGGTTCACTCTCTCTCCCTCTGTCTCTCTCTCACTCTCTCTTTTTCTCTCTCTCTCCCCCTCTGGTTCACTCTCTCTCCCTCTGTCTCTCTCTCGCTCTCTCTTTCTCTCTCTCTCTCCCCCTCTGGTTCACTCTCTCTCCCTCTGTCTCTCTCTCGCTCTCTCTGGTTCTCTCTCTCTAGTTCTCTCTCCCCCTCTGGTTCACTGTCTCTCCCTCTCTGTCTCTCTCTCACTCTCTCTGGTTCTCTCTCTCTCTAGTTCTCTCTCCCCCTGGTTCACTCCCTCTCCCTCTGTCTCTCTCTCCCTCTCTAGGTGTCTCTCTCTAGTTCTCTCTCTCCCTCTCTGGTTCTCTCTTTCTAGCTCTCTGGTTCTCTCTCTGGCTCTCTGATTCTCTCTCTCGTTCTCTCTTCCGCTCTGGTTCACTCTCTCTCCCTCTGTCTCTCTCTCTCCCTCTCTAGGTGTCTCTCTCTAGTTATCTCTCTCCCTCTCTGGTTCTCTCTCTCTAGCTCTCTGGTTCTCTCTCTCCCTCTCTGGTTCTCTCTCTAGCTCTCTGGTTCTCTCTCTAGCTCTCTGGTTCTCTCTCTAGCTCTCTGGTTCTCTCTCTGGCTCTCTGGTTCTTTCTCGAGCTCTCTGGTTCTCTCTCTAGCTCTCTGGTTCTCTCTCTCCCTCTCTGGCTCTCTCTCTAGGTCTCTGGTTCTCTCTCTCCCTCTCTGGTTCTCTCTGTCCTACTATGGTTCTCTCTCTCCCTCTCTGGTTCTCTCTCTCCATCTCTGGTTCTGTCTCTCTCTCACTATGGTTCTCTCTCTCTCTCTCTACCTCCCTCTCTAGTTCTCTCTCCCCCTCTGGTTCACTCTCTCTCCCTCTGTCTCTCTCTCGCTCTCTCTGGTTCTCTCTCTCCCCCTCTGGTTCACTCTCTCTCCCTCTGTCTCTCTCTCGCTCTATTTTTCTCTCTCTCTCCCCCTCTGGTTCACTCTCTCTCCCTCTGTCTCTCTCTCGCTCTCTCTGGTTCTCTCTCTCTAGTTCTCTCTCCCCCTCTGGTTCACTGTCTCTCCCTCTGTCTCTCTCTCGCTTTCCCTGGTTCTCTCTCTCTAGTTCTCTCTCCCCCTCTGGTTCACTCCCTCTCCCTCTGTCTCTCTCTCCCTCTCTAGGTGTCTCTCTCTAGTTCTCTCTCTCCCTCTCTGGTTCTCTCTCTCTAGCTCTCTGGTTCTCTCTCTGGCTCTCTGGTTCTCTCTCTCGTTCTCTCTCCCGCTCTGGTTCACTCTCTCTCCCTCTGTCTCTCTCTCCCTCTCTAGGTGTCTCTCTCTAGTTATCTCTCTCCCTCTCTGGTTCTCTCTCTCTAGCTCTCTGGTTCTCTCTCTCCCTCTCTGGTTCTCTCTCTAGCTCTCTGGTTCTCTCTCTAGCTCTCTGGTTCTCTCTCTGGCTCTCTGGTTCTCTCTCTCCTCTCTCTGCTTCTCTCTCGAGCTCTCTGGTTCTCTCTCTAGCTCTCTGGTTCTCTCTCTCCCTCTCTGGCTCTCTCTCTAGCTCTCTGGTTCTCTTGCTCCCTCTCTGGTTCTCTCTCTCCCAATATGATTCTCTCTCTCCCTCTCTGGTTCTCTCTCTCCCTCTCTGGTTCTCTCTCTAGCTCTCTGGTTCTCTCTCTCTAGGTCTCTGGTTCTCTCTCTCCCTCTCTGGTTCTCTCTGTCCTACTATGGTTCTCTCTCTCTCTCTCTCTCTTCTCTCTCTCTCCCTCTCTTGTTCTCTCTCCATCTCTGGTTCTCTCTCTCCCACTATGGTTCTCTCTCTCTCTCCCTCCCTCCCTCTTTGGTTATCTCTCTACCTCCCTCTCTAGTTCTCTCTCCCCCTCTGGTTCACTCTCTCTCCCTCTGTCTCTCTCTCGCTCTCTTTGGTTCTCTCTCTCTCCCCCTCTGGTTCACTCTCTCTCCCTCTGTCTCTCTCTCGCTCTCTCTTTTTCTCTCTCTCTCCCCCTCTGGTTCACTCTCTCTCCCTCTGTCTCTCTCTCGCTCTCTCTGTTCTCTCTCTCTAGTTCTCTCTCCCCCTCTGGTTCACTGTCTCTCCCTCTCTGTCTCTCTCTCACTCTCTCTGGTTCTCTCTCTCTAGTTCTCTCTCCCCCTCTGGTTCACTCCCTCTCCCTATGTCTCTCTCTCTAGCTCTCTGGTTCTCTCTCTGGCTCTCTGGTTCTCTCTGTAGCTCTCTGGTTCTCTCTCTGGCTCTCTGGTTCTCTCTCTCGTTCTCTCTTCCCCTCTGGTTCACTCTCTCTCTCCCTCTGTCTCTCTCTCCCTCTCTAGGTGTCTCTCTCTAGTTATCTCTCTCCCTCTCTGGTTCTCTCTCTCTAGCTCTCTGGTTCTCTCTCTCCCTCTCTGGTTTTCTCTCTCCCTCTCTGGTTTTCTCTCTAGCTCTCTGGTTCTCTCTCTCCCTCTCTGGTTCTCTCTCTCCCTCTCTGGTTCTCTCTCTAGCTCTCTGGTTCTCTCGCTCCCTCTCTGATTCTCTCTCTCCCACTATGTTTCTCTCTCTCCCTCTCTGGTTCTCTCTCTCTGGCTCTCTGGTTCTCTCTCTCCCTCTCTGGTTCTCCCTCTCCCTCTCTGGTTCTCTGTCTAGCTCTCTGGTTCTCTCTCTGGCTCTCTGGTTATCTCTCTCCCTCTCTGGTTCTCTCTCGAGCTCTCTGGTTCTCTCTCTCCCTCTCTGGTTCTCTCTCTCTAGCTCTCTGGTTCTCTCTCTCCCTCTCTGGTTCTCTCTCTCTAGCTCTCTGGTTCTCTCTCTAACTCTCTGGTTCTCTCTCTCTAGGTCTCTGGTTCTCTCTCTCCCTCTCTGGTTCTCTCTGTCCTACCATGGTTCTCTCTCTCTCTCTCTCTGGTTCTCTCTCTCCCTCTCTGGTTCTCTCTCTCCATCTCTGATTCTCTCTCTCCCTCTCTGGTTCTCTCTCTCCCTCTCTGGTTCTCTCTCTCCCTCTCTGGTTCTGTCTCTCCCTCTCTGGTTTTCTCTCTCCCTCTCTGGTTTTCTCTCTAGCTCTCTGGTTCTCTCTCTCCCTCTCTGGTTCTCTCTCTCCCTCTCTGGTTCTCTCTCGAGCTCTATGGTTCTCTCTCTAGCTCTCTGGTTCTCTCTCTCCCTCTCTGGCTCTCTCTCTAGCTCTCTGGTTCTCTCGCTCCCTCTCTGATTCTCTCTCTCCCACTATGTTTCTCTCTCTCCCTCTCTGGTTCTCTCTCTCTGGCTCTCTGGTTCTCTCTCTCCCTCTCTGGTTCTCCCTCTCCCTCTCTGGTTCTCTCTCTAGCTCTCTGGTTCTCTCTCTGGCTCTCTGGTTCTCTCTCTCCCTCTCTGGTTCTCTCTCTCCCTCTCTGGTTCTCTCTCTCCCTCTCTGGTTCTGTCTCTCCCTCTCTGGTTTTCTCTCTCCCTCTCTGGTTTTCTCTCTAGCTCTCTGGTTCTCTCTCTCCCTCTCTGGTTCTCTCTCTCCCTCTCTGGTTCTCTCTCGAGCTCTATGGTTCTCTCTCTAGCTCTCTGGTTCTCTCTCTCCCTCTCTGGCTCTCTCTCTAGCTCTCTGGTTCTCTCGCTCCCTCTCTGATTCTCTCTCTCCCACTATGTTTCTCTCTCTCCCTCTCTGGTTCTCTCTCTCTGGCTCTCTGGTTCTCTCTCTCCCTCTCTGGTTCTCCCTCTCCCTCTCTGGTTCTCTCTCTAGCTCTCTGGTTCTCTCTCTGGCTCTCTGGTTCTCTCTCTCCCTCTCTGGTTCTCTCTCGAGCTCTCTGGTTCTCTCTCTCCCACTATGGTTCTCTCTCTCCCTCTCTGGTTCTCTCTCTCTAGCTCTCTGGTTCTCTCTCTCCCTCTCTGGTTCTCTCTCTAGCTCTCTGGTTCTCTCTCTCACTCTCTGGTTCTCTCTCTCCCTCTCTGGTTCTCTCTCTCCCTCTCTGGTTCGCTCTCTCCCTCTCTGGTTCGCTCTCTCCCTCTCTGGTTCTCTCTCTAGCTCTCTGGTTCTCTCTCTGGTTCTCTCTCTCCCCCTCTCTGGTTCTCTCTCTTCCTCTCTGGTTCTCTCTCTTCCTCTCTGGTTCTCTCTCTCCCTCTCTGGTTCTCTCTCTAGCTCTCTGGTTCTCTCTCTAGCTCTCTGGTTCTCTCTCACTCTCTGATTCTTTCTCTCCCTCTCTGGTTCTCTCTCTCCCTCTCTGGTTCTCTCTCTCCCTCTCTGGTTCTCTCTCTCCCACTATGGTTCTCTCTCTCCCCCTCTGGTTATCTCTCTCTAGCTCTCTGGTTCTCTCTCTCCCTCTCTGGTTCTCTCTCTAGCTCTCTGGTTCTCTCTCTCCCTCTCTGGTTCTCTCTGTCCTACTATGGTTCTCTCTCTCTCTCTCTCTGGTTCTCTCTCTCCCTCTCTGGTTCTCTCTCTCCATCTCTGGTTCTCTCTCTCCCACTATGGTTCTCTCTCTCTTTCCCTCCCTCCCTCTTTGGTTATCTCTCTACCTCCCTCTCTAGTTCTCTCTCCCCCTCTGGTTCACTCTCTCTCCCTCTGTCTCTCTCTCTCGCTCTCTCTGGTTCTCTCTCTAGCTCTCTCTCCCCCTCTGGTTGACTCTCTCTCCCTCTGTCTCTCTCTCACTCTCTCTTTTTCTCTCTCTCTCCCCCTCTGGTTCACTCTCTCTCCCTCTGTCTCTCTCTCGCTCTCTCTTTCTCTCTCTCTCTCCCCCTCTGGTTCACTCTCTCTCCCTCTGTCTCTCTCTCGCTCTCTCTGGTTCTCTCTCTCTAGTTCTCTCTCCCCCTCTGGTTCACTGTCTCTCCCTCTCTGTCTCTCTCTCGCTCTCTCTGGTTCTCTCTCTCTCTAGTTCTCTCTCCCCTGGTTCACTCCCTCTCCCTCTGTCTCTCTCTCTCCTCTCTAGGTGTCTCTCTCTAGTTCTCTCTCTCCTCTCTGGTTCTCTCTCTCTAGTTCTCTCTCCCCCTCTGGTTCACTCCCTCTCCCTATGTCTCTCTCTCTAGCTCTCTGGTTCTCTCTCTGGCTCTCTGGTTCTCTCTGTAGCTCTCTGGTTCTCTCTCTGGCTCTCTGGTTCTCTCTCTCGTTCTCTCTTCCCCTCTGGTTCACTCTCTCTCCCTCTGTCTCTCTCTCCCTCTCTAGGTGTCTCTCTCTAGTTATCTCTCTCCCTCTCTGGTTCTCTCTCTCTAGCTCTCTGGTTCTCTCTCTCCCTCTCTGGTTTTCTCTCCCTCTCTTGTTTTCTCTCTAGCTCTCTGGTTCTCTCTCTCCCTCTCTGGTTCTCTCTCTCCCTCTCTGGTTCTCTCTCTCCCTCTATGGTTCTCTCTCTAGCTCTCTGGTTCTCTCTCTCCCTCTCTGGCTCTCTCTCTAGCTCTCTGGTTCTCTCGCTCCCTCTCTGATTCTCTCTCTCCCACTATGTTTCTCTCTCTCCCTCTCTGGTTCTCTCTCTCTGGCTCTCTGGTTCTCTCTCTCCCTCTCTGGTTCTCCCTCTCCCTCTCTGGTTCTCTCTCTCCCTCTCTGGTTCTCTCTCTCCCTCTCTGGTTCGCTCTCTCCCTCTCTGGTTCGCTCTCTCCCTCTCTGGTTCTCTCTCTAGCTCTCTGGTTCTCTCTCTGGTTCTCTCTCTCCCCCTCTCTGGTTCTCTCTCTTCCTCTCTGGTTCTCTCTCTTCCTCTCTGGTTCTCTCTCTCCCTCTCTGGTTCTCTCTCTAGCTCTCTGGTTCTCTCTCTAGCTCTCTGGTTCTCTCTCACTCTCTGATTCTTTCTCTCCCTCTCTGGTTCTCTCTCTCCCTCTCTGGTTCTCTCTCTCCCTCTCTGGTTCTCTCTCTCCCACTATGGTTCTCTCTCTCCCCCTCTGGTTATCTCTCTCTAGCTCTCTGGTTCTCTCTCTCCCTCTCTGGCTCTCTCTCTAGCTCTCTGGTTCTCTCTCTCCCTCTCTGGTTCTCTCTGTCCTACTATGGTTCTCTCTCTCTCTCTCTCTGGTTCTCTCTCTCCCTCTCTGGTTCTCTCTCTCCATCTCTGGTTCTCTCTCTCCCACTATGGTTCTCTCTCTCTTTCCCTCCCTCCCTCTTTGGTTATCTCTCTACCTCCCTCTCTAGTTCTCTCTCCCCCTCTGGTTCACTCTCTCTCCCTCTGTCTCTCTCTCGCTCTCTCTGGTTCTCTCTCTAGCTCTCTCTCCCCTCTGGTTGACTCTCTCTCCCTCTGTCTCTCTCTCACTCTCTCTTTTTCTCTCTCTCTCCCCCTCTGGTTCACTCTCTCTCCCTCTGTCTCTCTCTCGCTCTCTCTTTCTCTCTCTCTCTCCCCCTCTGGTTCACTCTCTCTCCCTCTGTCTCTCTCTCGCTCTCTCTGGTTCTCTCTCTCTAGTTCTCTCTCCCCCTCTGGTTCACTGTCTCTCCCTCTCTGTCTCTCTCTCGCTCTCTCTGGTTCTCTCTCTCTCTAGTTCTCTCTCCCCCTGGTTCACTCCCTCTCCCTCTGTCTCTCTCTCCCTCTCTAGGTGTCTCTCTCTAGTTCTCTCTCTCCCTCTCTGGTTCTCTCTCTCTAGTTCTCTCTCCCCCTCTGGTTCACTCCCTCTCCCTATGTCTCTCTCTCTAGCTCTCTGGTTCTCTCTCTGGCTCTCTGGTTCTCTCTGTAGCTCTCTGGTTCTCTCTCTGGCTCTCTGGTTCTCTCTCTCGTTCTCTCTTCCCCTCTGGTTCACTCTCTCTCCCTCTGTCTCTCTCTCCCTCTCTAGGTGTCTCTCTCTAGTTATCTCTCTCCCTCTCTGGTTCTCTCTCTCTAGCTCTCTGGTTCTCTCTCTCCCTCTCTGGTTTTCTCTCTCCCTCTCTTGTTTTCTCTCTAGCTCTCTGGTTCTCTCTCTCCCTCTCTGGTTCTCTCTCTCCCTCTCTGGTTCTCTCTCTCCCTCTATGGTTCTCTCTCTAGCTCTCTGGTTCTCTCTCTCCCTCTCTGGCTCTCTCTCTAGCTCTCTGGTTCTCTCGCTCCCTCTCTGATTCTCTCTCTCCCACTATGTTTCTCTCTCTCCCTCTCTGGTTCTCTCTCTCTGGCTCTCTGGTTCTCTCTCTCCCTCTCTGGTTCTCCCTCTCCCTCTCTGGTTCTCTCTCTAGCTCTCTGGTTCTCTCTCTGGCTCTCTGGTTCTCTCTCTCCCTCTCTGGTTCTCTCTCGAGCTCTCTGGTTCTCTCTCTCCCACTATGGTCCTCTCTCTCCCTCTCTGGTTCTCTCTCTCTAGCTCTCTGGTTCTCTCTCTCCCTCTCTGGTTCTCTCTCTAGCTCTCTGGTTCTCTCTCTCACTCTCTGGTTCTCTCTCTCCCTCTCTGGTTCTCTCTCTCCCTCTCTGGTTCGCTCTCTCCCTCTCTGGTTCGCTCTCTCCCTCTCTGGTTCTCTCTCTAGCTCTCTGGTTCTCTCTCTAGCTCTCTGGTTCTCTCTCTCCCCCTCTCTGGTTCTCTCTCTTCCTCTCTGGTTCTCTCTCTTCCTCTCTGGTTCTCTCTCTCCCTCTCTGGTTCTCTCTCTAGCTCTCTGGTTCTCTCTCTAGCTCTCTGGTTCTCTCTCACTCTCTGATTCTTTCTCTCCCTCTCTGGTTCTCTCTCTCCCTCTCTGGTTCTCTCTCTCCCTCTCTGGTTCTCTCTCTCCCACTATGGTTCTCTCTCTCCCCCTCTGGTTATCTCTCTCTAGCTCTCTGGTTCTCTCTCTCCCTCTCTGGTTCTCTCTCTAGCTCTCTGGTTCTCTCTCTCCCTCTCTGGTTCTCCTACTATGTCCTCTCTCTGGTTCTCTCTCTCTCTCTCTAGTTCTCTCTCCCCCTCTGGTTCACTCCCTCTCCCTATGTCTCTCTCTCTCTCTCTCTCTCTCTGGTTCTCTCTCTGGCTCTCTGGTTCTCTCTGTAGCTCTCTGGTTCTCTCTCTGGCTCTCTGGTTCTCTCTCTCGTTCTCTCTTCCCCTCTGGTTCACTCTCTCTCCCTCTGTCTCTCTCTCCCTCTCTCTGGTGTCTCTCTCTAGTTATCTCTCTCCCTCTCTGGTTCTCTCTCTCTAGCTCTCTGGTTCTCTCTCTCCCTCTCTGGTTTTCTCTCTCCCTCTCTTGTTTTCTCTCTAGCTCTCTGGTTCTCTCTCTCCCTCTCTGGTTCTCTCTCTCCCTCTCTGGTTCTCTCTCTCCCTCTATGGTTCTCTCTCTCTAGCTCTCTGGTTCTCTCTCTCCCTCTCTGGCTCTCTCTCTAGCTCTCTGGTTCTCTCTCTCTCCTCTCTGATTCTCTCTCTCCCACTATGTTTCTCTCTCTCTCCTCTCTGGTTCTCTCTCTCTGGCTCTCTGGTTCTCTCTCTCCCTCTCTGGTTCTCCCTCTCCCTCTCTGGTTCTCTCTCTAGCTCTCTGGTTCTCTCTCTGGCTCTCTGGTTCTCTCTCTCCCTCTCTGGTTCTCTCTCGAGCTCTCTGGTTCTCTCTCTCCCACTATGGTCCTCTCTCTCCCTCTCTGGTTCTCTCTCTCTAGCTCTCTGGTTCTCTCTCTCCCTCTCTGGTTCTCTCTCTAGCTCTCTGGTTCTCTCTCTCACTCTCTGGTTCTCTCTCTCCCTCTCTGGTTCTCTCTCTCCCTCTCTGGTTCGCTCTCTCCTCTCTGGTTCGCTCTCTCCCTCTCTGGTTCTCTCTCTAGCTCTCTGGTTCTCTCTCTAGCTCTCTGGTTCTCTCTCTCCCCTCTCTGGTTCTCTCTCTTCCTCTCTGGTTCTCTCTCTTCCTCTCTGGTTCTCTCTCTCCCTCTCTGGTTCTCTCTCTCTGGCTCTCTGGTTCTCTCTCTAGCTCTCTGGTTCTCTCTCACTCTCTGATTCTTTCTCTCCCTCTCTGGTTCTCTCTCTCTCCTCTCTGGTTCTCTCTCTCCCTCTCTGGTTCTCTCTCTCCCACTATGGTTCTCTCTCTCCCCCTCTGGTTATCTCTCTCTCTCTCTGGTTCTCTCTCTCCCTCTCTGGTTCTCTCTCTAGCTCTCTGGTTCTCTCTCTCCCTCTCTGGTTCTCTCTGTCCTACTATGGTTCTCTCTCTCTCTCTCTCTGGTTCTCTCTCTCCCTCTCTGGTTCTCTCTCTCCATCTCTGGTTCTCTCTCTCCCACTATGGTTCTCTCTCTCTTTCCCTCCCTCCCTCTTTGGTTATCTCTCTACCTCCCTCTCTAGTTCTCTCTCCCCCTCTGGTTCACTCTCTCTCCCTCTGTCTCTCTCTCGCTCTCTCTGGTTCTCTCTCTAGCTCTCTCTCCCCCTCTGGTTGACTCTCTCTCCCTCTGTCTCTCTCTCACTCTCTCTTTTTCTCTCTCTCTCCCCCTCTGGTTCACTCTCTCTCCCTCTGTCTCTCTCTCGCTCTCTCTTTCTCTCTCTCTCTCCCCCTCTGGTTCACTCTCTCTCCCTCTGTCTCTCTCTCGCTCTCTCTGGTTCTCTCTCTCTAGTTCTCTCTCCCCCTCTGGTTCACTGTCTCTCCCTCTCTGTCTCTCTCTCGCTCTCTCTGGTTCTCTCTCTCTAGTTCTCTCTCCCCCTCTGGTTCACTCCCTCTCCCTATGTCTCTCTCTGTAGCTCTCTGGTTCTCTCTCTGGCTCTCTGGTTCTCTCTGTAGCTCTCTGGTTCTCTCTCTGGCTCTCTGGTTCTCTCTCTCGTTCTCTCTTCCCCTCTGGTTCACTCTCTCTCCCTCTGTCTCTCTCTCCCTCTCTAGGTGTCTCTCTCTAGTTATCTCTCTCCCTCTCTGGTTCTCTCTCTCTAGCTCTCTGGTTCTCTCTCTCCCTCTCTGGTTCTCTCTCTAGCTCTCTGGTTCTCTCTCTAGCTCTCTGGTTCTCTCTCTAGCTCTCTGGTTCTCTCTCTGGCTCTCTGGTTCTTTCTCGAGCTCTCTGGTTCTCTCTCTAGCTCTCTGGTTCTCTTTCTCCCTCTCTGGCTCTCTCTCTAGGTCTCTGGTTCTCTCTCTCCCTCTCTGGTTCTCTCTGTCCTACTATGGTTCTCTCTCTCCCTCTCTGGTTCTCTCTCTCCATCTCTGGTTCTGTCTCTCTCTCACTATGGTTCTCTCTCTCTCTCTCTACCTCCCTCTCTAGTTCTCTCTCCCCCTCTGGTTCACTCTCTCTCCCTCTGTCTCTCTCTCGCTCTCTCTGGTTCTCTCTCTCCCCCTCTGGTTCACTCTCTCTCCCTCTGTCTCTCTCTCGCTCTATTTTTCTCTCTCTCTCCCCCTCTGGTTCACTCTCTCTCCCTCTGTCTCTCTCTCGCTCTCTCTGGTTCTCTCTCTCTAGTTCTCTCTCCCCCTCTGGTTCACTGTCTCTCCCTCTGTCTCTCTCTCGCTTTCCCTGGTTCTCTCTCTCTAGTTCTCTCTCCCCCTCTGGTTCACTCCCTCTCCCTCTGTCTCTCTCTCCCTCTCTAGGTGTCTCTCTCTAGTTCTCTCTCTCCCTCTCTGGTTCTCTCTCTCTAGGTCTCTGGTTCTCTCTCTGGCTCTCTGGTTCTCTCTCTCGTTCTCTCTCCCGCTCTGGTTCACTCTCTCTCCCTCTGTCTCTCTCTCCCTCTCTAGGTGTCTCTCTCTAGTTATCTCTCTCCCTCTCTGGTTCTCTCTCTCTAGCTCTCTGGTTCTCTCTCTCCCTCTCTGGTTCTCTCTCTAGCTCTCTGGTTCTCTCTATAGCTCTCTGGTTCTCTCTCTGGCTCTCTGGTTCTCTCTCTCCCTCTCTGGTTCTCTCTCGAGCTCTCTGGTTCTCTCTCTAGCTCTCTGGTTCTCTCTCTCCCTCTCTGGCTCTCTCTCTAGCTCTCTGGTTCTCTTGCTCCCTCTCTGGTTCTCTCTCTCCCAATATGATTCTCTCTCTCCCTCTCTGGTTCTCTCTCTCCCTCTCTGGTTCTCTCTCTAGCTCTCTGGTTCTCTCTCTCTAGGTCTCTGGTTCTCTCTCTCCCTCTCTGGTTCTCTCTGTCCTACTATGGTTCTCTCTCTCTCTCTCTCTGGTTCTCTCTCTCCCTCTCTTGTTCTCTCTCCATCTCTGGTTCTCTCTCTCCCACTATGGTTCTCTCTCTCTCTCCCTCCCTCCCTCTTTGGTTATCTCTCTACCTCCCTCTCTAGTTCTCTCTCCCCCTCTGGTTCACTCTCTCTCCCTCTGTCTCTCTCTCGCTCTCTTTGGTTCTCTCTCTCTCCCCCTCTGGTTCACTCTCTCTCCCTCTGTCTCTCTCTCGCTCTCTCTTTTTCTCTCTCTCTCCCCCTCTGGTTCACTCTCTCTCCCTCTGTCTCTCTCTCGCTCTCTCTGGTTCTCTCTCTCTAGTTCTCTCTCCCCCTCTGGTTCACTGTCTCTCCCTCTCTGTCTCTCTCTCGCTCTCTCTGGTTCTCTCTCTCTAGTTCTCTCTCCCCCTCTGGTTCACTCCCTCTCCCTATGTCTCTCTCTCTAGCTCTCTGGTTCTCTCTCTGGCTCTCTGGTTCTCTCTGTAGCTCTCTGGTTCTCTCTCTGGCTCTCTGGTTCTCTCTCTCGTTCTCTCTTCCCCTCTGGTTCACTCTCTCTCCCTCTGTCTCTCTCTCCCTCTCTAGGTGTCTCTCTCTAGTTATCTCTCTCCCTCTCTGGTTCTCTCTCTCTAGCTCTCTGGTTCTCTCTCTCCCTCTCTGGTTTTCTCTCTCCCTCTCTTGTTTTCTCTCTAGCTCTCTGGTTCTCTCTCTCCCTCTCTGGTTCTCTCTCTCCCTCTCTGGTTCTCTCTCGAGCTCTATGGTTCTCTCTCTAGCTCTCTGGTTCTCTCTCTCCCTCTCTGGCTCTCTCTCTAGCTCTCTGGTTCTCTCGCTCCCTCTCTGATTCTCTCTCTCCCACTATGTTTCTCTCTCTCCCTCTCTGGTTCTCTCTCTCTGGCTCTCTGGTTCTCTCTCTCCCTCTCTGGTTCTCCCTCTCCCTCTCTGGTTCTCTGTCTAGCTCTCTGGTTCTCTCTCTGGCTCTCTGGTTCTCTCTCTCCCTCTCTGGTTCTCTCTCGAGCTCTCTGGTTCTCTCTCTCCCTCTCTGGTTCTCTCTCTCTAGCTCTCTGGTTCTCTCTCTCCCTCTCTGGTTCTCTCTCTAACTCTCTGGTTCTCTCTCTCTAGGTCTCTGGTTCTCTCTCTCCCTCTCTGGTTCTCTCTGTCCTACCATGGTTCTCTCTCTCTCTCCCTCTCTCTGGTTCTCTCTCTCCCTCTCTGGTTCTCTCTCTCCATCTCTGATTCTCTCTCTCCCTCTCTGGTTCTCTCTCTCCCTCTCTGGTTCTCTCTCTCCCTCTCTGGTTCTGTCTCTCCCTCTCTGGTTCTCTCTCTAGCTCTCTGGTTCTCTCTCTCCCTCTCTGGTTTTCTCTCTCCCTCTCTGGTATTCTCTCTAGCTCTCTGGTTCTCTCTCTCCCTCTCTGGTTCTCTCTCTCCCTCTCTGGTTCTCTCTCGAGCTCTATGGTTCTCTCTCTAGCTCTCTGGTTCTCTCTCTCCCTCTCTGGCTCTCTCTCTAGCTCTCTGGTTCTCTCGCTCCCTCTCTGATTCTCTCTCTCCCACTATGTTTCTCTCTCTCCCTCTCTGGTTCTCTCTCTCTGGCTCTCTGGTTCTCTCTCTCCCTCTCTGGTTCTCCCTCTCCCTCTCTGGTTCTCTCTCTAGCTCTCTGGTTCTCTCTCTGGCTCTCTGGTTCTCTCTCTCCCTCTCTGGTTCTCTCTCGAGCTCTCTGGTTCTCTCTCTCCCTCTCTGGTTCTCTCTCTCTAGCTCTCTGGTTCTCTCTCTCCCTCTCTGGTTCTCTCTCTAACTCTCTGGTTCTCTCTCTCTAGGTCTCTGGTTCTCTCTCTCCCTCTCTGGTTCTCTCTGTCCTACCATGGTTCTCTCTCTCTCTCTCTGGTTCTCTCTCTCCCTCTCTGGTTCTCTCTCTCCATCTCTGGTTCTCTCTCTCCCACTATGGTTCTCTCTCTCTCTCTCCCTCCCTTCCTCTCTGGTTCTCTCTCTCCCTCTCTGGTTCTCTCTCTAACTCTCTGGTTCTCTCTCTCTAGGTCTCTGGTTCTCTCTCTCCCTCTCTGGTTCTCTCTGTCCTACCATGGTTCTCTCTCTCTCTCTCTCTCTAGTTCTCTCTCCCCCTCTGGTTCTCTTTCCCCCTCTGGTTCTCTCTCTCTCTGTCTCTCTCCCCCTCTGGTTCACTCTCTCTGGTTCTCTCTCCCCCTCTGGTTCTCTCTCTCTAGTTCTCTCTCCCCCTCTGGTTCACTCTCTGGTTCTCTCTCTCTAGTTCTCTCTCCCCCTCTGGTTCACTCTCTCTGGTTCACTCTCTCTGGTTCACTCTCTCTGGTTCTCTCTCTCTAGTTCTCTCTCTCCCTCTGTCTCTCTCGCTCTGTCTGGTTCTCTCTCTCATTCTCTCTCCCTCTCTGTCTCTC